>NW_024404601.1:10000-59601 GCF_905171775.1 Rana temporaria | reverse complement strand
GTTCGCTTCTGTGCGCAAACTCGTCGGGACGGGGTGCGTTTTCTGGCTCCTAACTTTTTTAGCTGGCTCCTAGATTCCAAGCAAATTTGTCAACCCTGCATTACACTACATTGTAGATACAAAATGTCATTTCTTCAGTGTTGTCACATGAAAAGATTTACACAAATGTGACTGAGGGGGTGTACTTACTTTTGTGGATCTCTTTCTCTTTCTCTTTCGCTCTCCGTTTAACCCATTTATCGGAAAGCGTTGGACACAGTTTTAATATAATAAATAATTTCAGATTTCCTGTCCTTGTAGCAATGCTCTGAGGTGAACGGGCAATAAAGAAGGAACCTTGACGCATTTCGCAGTAAGGTCTGGTTCATGCAATTAAGCACTTTGTGTGAAACGCGTCAAGTTTTCTTCCTTTTGTCTGTTCCCTGTGTATGTAATAAAGTTGCATTCAAGCAAGAGTGGAAAAATGTTATACAAAAAAAAGAACAAATGGATTGAAACGATCGTATTATCAGAGAAGTGATGACCCCATCGCTGGCCGGCGTTTCCGAATATCTGCCACAGATCAGCCCCTCACCCCACAATGTAACAAAGTGACTTGTTACATTGTTGCATTCTGATCACTGATCTCCTCATTTCAGAGTCTCCCCCTCCCCCAGCAGATTATTTTATTCCCTTTTCTCGGGGACAAATCGCAGAGCAGGAATTGGCCCCTTGGCTGCGGCGGCGGCGGCTGGCGGTAATTTCCTTATATAAATGCAGATTATAAATCAGGAGGCCGCCTTGTCCCTGTAATTCCAGCGATTTTCAGGCCACTTACAAGGGGATGAAATCAGCGGGAGCAGAAATTCTGCGTTACGCTCTTAATGCGGCGGTAAATCGGAGGGCGCAGGATTGCCCGCCTGTCACTATGTAAATGTCAGGGGAAATGGCTCGGCGGAATACGTTATGATGGAGGAGAGAAGAGAATGGGATGGGGGCTCAGCCGGCTCCTCTCAGCGCACCGTGTTTTCTACCCCCCCCCCCCCATCTCTTCCCACTAAGCACCAGGACCCCCCATCTCTTCCCACTAAGCACCAGGACCCCCCCATCTCTTCCCACTAAGCACCAGGACCCACCCATCTCTTCCCACTAAGCACCGGGACCCCCCCCCCCCCCATGTCTTCCCACTAAGCACCGGGACCCCCCCATCTCTTCCCACTAAGCACCGGGACCCCCCCATCTCTTCCCACTAAGCACCGGGACCCCCCCCCCCCCCCCATCTCTTCCCACTAAGCACCAGGACCCCCCCCATCTCTTCCCACTAAGCACCAGGACCCCCCCATCTCTTCCCATTAAGCACCATGACCCCCCCCCCCCATCTCTTCCCACTAAGCACCAGAACCCCCTCCCATCTCTTCCTATTAAGCACTATGACCCCCCCCCCCCCATCTCTTCCCACTAAGCACCAGGACCCCACCTCATCTCTTTCCACTAGGCACCAGGACCCCACCTCATCTCTTTCCACTAGGCACCAGGACCCCCCTCACCTATTTCCACTAGGCACCAGGACCCCCCTCACCTCTTTCCACTAGGCACCAGGACCCCACCTCATCTCTTTCCACTAGGCACCAGGACCCCCCTCACCTATTTCCACTAGGCACCAGGACCCCCCTCACCTATTTCCACTAGGCACCAGGACCCCCCTCACCTCTTTCCACTAGGCACCAGGCCCCCCCCACCCCATCTCTTCCCACTAGGCACCAGGACCCCCCTCATCTCTTCCCACTAAGTATTAGGACCCCCCATCTCTTCCCACTAAGCACCGGGACCCCCCCCCCTCATCTCTTCCCACTAAGCACCGGGACCCCCCTCATCTCTTCCCACTAAGCATTAGGACCCCCCATCTCTTCCCACTAAGCACCGGGACCACCCCTCATCTCTTCCCACTAAGCACCAGGACCCCCCCATCTCTTCCCACTAAGCACCGGGACCCCCCCATCTCTTCCCACTAAGCATTAGGACCCCCCCCCCCTCTCTTCCCACTAAGCATTAGGACCCCCCCCCATCTCTTCCCACTAAGCATTAGGACCCCCCCCCATATCTTCCCACTAAGCATTAGGACCCCCCCATCTCTTCCCACTAAGCATTAGGACCCCCCCCCCATCTCTTCCCACTAAGCATTAGGACCCCCCCCATATCTTCCCACTAAGCATTAGGACCCCCCCCATCTCTTCCCACTAAGCATTAGGACCCCCCCCATCTCTTCCCACTAAGCATTAGGACCCCCCCCCATCTCTTCCCACTAAGCATTAGGACCCCCCCCATATCTTCCCACTAAGCATTAGGACCCCCCCATCTCTTCCCACTAAGCACCGGGACCCCCCCATCTCTTCCCACTAAGCACCGGGACCCCCATCTCTTCCCACTAAGCACCGGGACCCCCCTCATCTCTTCCCACTAAGCATTAGGACCCCCCCATCTCTTCCCACTAAGCATTAGGACCCCCCCCATCTCTTCCCACTAAGCATTAGGACCCCCCCCATCTCTTCCCACTAAGCATTAGGACCCCCCTATCTCTTCCCGCTAAGCATTAGGACCCCCCTATCTCTTCCCACTAGGCACCGGGACCCCCCTATCTCTTCCCACTAGGCACCGGGACCCCCCATCTCTTCCCACTAGGCACCGGGACCCCCCATCTCTTCCCACTAGGCACCAGGACCCGGCCCTCATGTCTTTCGACTAGGCACCAGGACCCCCCCCATCTCTTCCCACTAAGCACCAAGACCCCCCATCTCTTCCCATTAGGCACCAAGAAGCCCCCATCTCCCCCGAATGAGCACCAGTGCCCTATTTTTGCCCACCCTGAAAGACACTGCTGCATTTCTTTCTTAGGTAGATCTATGTGGGGGGGGGGGGGGGGGGGTGAGAGGTGGTGAAGTCAGGGCAGGGTTGGGGTCACCATCAGGTAGACTATCATGTCGGGATTCCCAACTCCGCCCTTCTCTGCAGTCTATAGAACCTCGGCCCCCCAGATGTTTTGGAACTACATTTCCCATGATGCTCAGGCACTCTGCAGTGTAGTGGAGCATGATGGGAAATATAGTTCCAAAACATATTGGGTGCCGAGGCTCACCCATCACTGCTATAGATGGAATCTGCTTTTCTGTAGTCGGGCCGGGAAGCCTCGCATGCAGGGAGATGTAGATCCGGGGGAAGGGCCGGAATCGCGGACAAGAGGCTGCAGTCCCACCCACAGGCCTTCTGAAAGCCCTTCTCAATCCAGGAGCATTAGAAGCCCGTGGACGAGAGCTGATTTTCTGACTCCAGCCGTGTTTCCCGGGGAGTGTTTCTCTTTATAAGGATCCCTCATTAGCGGTAATTAGATTGCGCGCGCTAAATGGCGGCCGTTTAACCTTTTGGTGGAGCGAATCCTCCTGGGGAAATGCCAGATCTCCACTCCCACCTTTCTGTCATTTCCTCCGTGACATTTGCAGCTTGTAGACGGCAGATTGTTGTGGCGATACGAGTGACATTTTATTATTCTGCGTACGGAGGACGTGACGGAAAAAACGCGTTCAGTCGCATCGTCTGCTTCTCTCTCAGAAAGGATGCCCAATGGCGGTGCGTCCATAAGGGGCGCACAGGGCGCCGCCCCCTCTCTCCTGCACCACCCTATCGCCATAGATAGATTCACGCATTGGTCGCCGCTGACACCCCCTATTCTGGGGTCCGGACCCTTTTTCGGGCTTCGGGCCCCTGAATTACAGCGGCAGGGGTGCTTTTTTTGAAGCGCCTGATTAGAGCAGTAAGCACCCACTCGCTCGCTGTTCACTCAGCGCTGTTTTAGCAAAGCGAATTCCTGAACAACCGCCTCTCCGCCAGTCAGGCGCTCGGGTCTGGTTACCTGTCGCCTGATTGGCTGAAACGACAGGCGATGTGATTGGACGCCTAATAGAGAGGACGGGAGAAGACACGGGAGGACGTGCAGGAGACCGCCGCTGACCCGCTGCGAGACAGGTAAGTGCCGGGAGATGCACACTGGCGGCGTTTGATGGGGCCTCGCCTAAAAACTCCTGTCCGCAGCTCCTCAGGACCGGCGCGGTGTCAGCGTCAGTCCTGGCGGGGAGAAAAAAAAATCTAAATAATCGATTTGCTGAAAATCTGAATCGATTTGACCCTGCAACTCGATTCACGATTCAAAACGATTAAGTGTGCCCTAGTGTGTGATTCTAACTGTGGCGGGGCGTAGCTGGGCGTGTGACGTCACTGATCGTCGTTCCCTATGACAGGGAACAGACGATCAGTGTCGGTCTCACTAGGAAGCACGGGAGATGTTGTGTTAACACTCACCTCTCCCTGTTTTTTCCTCTCTGTGACCCGATCACAGGACACCGGCGGTGATCGGGTCCGCTGTTCCCGCGGGGATGGTCACGGAGCAGAGGACCGGGTCGCGATCGCGCCGCCAGCGGTGCTCTCGCGACCCACGGTTGGGATCTTAAAGGGGACGTACATGTACACCCTTGTGCCATTTTGTCCACGTATATCGTTGTGCGGCGGTCCTCAAGCAGTTAATGTTAGGGCCGAAACAACTAATCGATTAATCGATTATGAAAATTGTAATCGATTATTTTCATAATCGATTAATCGGCCAGTAACATAATGGGGTTAAAAAAACTAAAATTAGCCCTTTATAGTACAAAAAAGCAAAATCGCTACTGTAAATATCACTTTCACTGTCCCACAGTAAAAAAATGAACCCCTTACAGTAGGGATTATTTTCTCTTTTTGTACTTATTTTTGTTTTTGTATCCCCCATTATGTTACTAAACATCTCAGGACTGGGGTCACACCTCTGTGTTTCTACAAAAAGCACCAAAAAACACACAGTCCACTTCCATGTTTTCCTATGGGACACGTTCACATGATTTTTTTTAGCTGCTGCGTATTTGGAAAAGGGGCGGGGAGTTTTTAACGCAAAACGGTGCTATTTTTTATTTTTTTTAGTTCAATATACTTCAATGGAGAAGCTGCAGAAAAGCATGAAATGTGTTTATGCGGCAATTTGTGTTTTGTAATCTGCCCAGCAACAAATTGGGCCAAAAAAATGTAAAAATGCAAATTTTTTTTTTTTTTTTGTAAGGCTATTATCCGATTAATCGAAACAATAATCGGCCAACTAATCGATTATGAAAATAATCGTTAGTTGCAGCCCTAGTTAGGGGTTAATATTGGGATGCTTGTCTTTTTTTTTTTTTTATGTATTATATATATATATATAATATATATATACAGGGCTTTTTTTTCAGGGGGAACTTGGGGGAACTCAGTTCCACCACCTTTGGCTCAGACCCTTTGGTGCCTGCTCACCACAATCACTTGTAAACACAGAAGTCTGATTTCTGTGTTTACAAGCGACAGCTCTGCACTAACTCGCGTAACCCCCCTGAACTCTGCACTCTGTATGTAATGCAATCCTGGTATTTAATTCCCCTTTAAGACCCTTCTACTGTTTGTGAAATCTGAACGGGGTCGTGGTTGAGTTCCTGCACCTATTTTCTGAGAAAAAAAGCTCTGTATATATATTTGTGTTTTGAGCTGAAAACGCGTGCTAAAACATGCGTTAAATCGAGCGTTTCCATCAATTTCTAGAAAAAAAAAAGGCACTAATCTGCCCGATTTTTAAGCTACAAAAAAGCTCCAGAACTCTTTTTTGAGCTTCAGGTGTTTTTGGCTTTTTTATTATTATTTAAAAAAAAAAATCTCCAGCATTTTGGAGCTTTTTGTAGGTGTGAATGGGGCCTTATTCTGTATGCAGAACACTTACGGGCAATTTTAGAAACGGTGCAGGTGCTTTGGTGTGAGGGTGCGTTTTTGGCCCCATAGTCTTCAATGGGAGCGCAAGAAAAATGCAGGCGCGGCAGCGTGAACCCAGCCTCGTGTTTTTTATTTTTTATTATTATTTTTTTTTATGAGAGAGCCGGGGCTCATTCCCAGCTTCATCGTTCAGGCGCATTCTGTAGCCCGTCACGCGCGCCTTCCTTCTCTGCGCTCCGCCTGTCTGACCTCCGCCTGTCTGACCTCCGCCTGTCTGACCTCCGCCCGTCTGACCTCCGCTCAGACTTGGCCTCAGCCCATCTGACCTCCGCCCGTCTGACCTCCGCTCAGACTTGGCCTCAGCCCGTCTGACCTCCGCTCAGACTTGGCCTCAGCCCGTCTGACCTCCGCTCAGACTTGGCCTCAGCCCGTCTGACCTCCGCTCAGACTTGGCCTCAGCCCGTCTGACCTCCGCTCAGACTTGGCCTCAGCCCGTCTGACCTCCGCTCAGACTTGGCCTCAGCCCGTCTGACCTCCGCTCAGACTTGGCCTCAGCCCGTCTGACCTCCGCTCAGACTTGGCCTCAGCCCGTCTGACCTCCGCTCAGACTTGGCCTCAGCCCGTCTGACCTCCGCTCAGACTTGGCCTCAGCCCGTCAGACCTCCGCCCGTCAGACCTCTGCTCAGACTTGGCCTCAGCCGGGGAAGTTTATTTTTTCACTCGGGGCGGAGAAGTCTTACAAAAGTGAATAAACTGCAGGAATTCGGGAAATATTTGTGGTTTAGTAACCCCGTCCTTCCCTTCCACGCAAAGGCATATGGGAGGGGAGAGCTGCCAGCGCTCTCTATGAGAAGGAGGATTTATGGCGGTGAATGGCCCCGCCCTCCTCCGCTGGGGAACATCTGGCAGCTGCGTGCGAACTTATCTACTTTTCTCTGATTTTCTTCTTAAAGGACCGAGCCAGGGAATCGGAGGAATTTGGCGTAAGACGGAAGGGTGGCGTGTAAACCGTAGATTCGCTGGCTGAAGGTCCATCTGCGTTTCTTGGAGGGTTCTGTTTGGACCATGCATAGATGGAAAGTTGGGTCAGGAGAAGAACCGGCAGCTATGGGCACCTGCAGACGTGTACTGCCAACCACTGACCGGGTGCGATAGACATGCGCAGAATGAAAACATTCGTTTCGATTTGTTATTCACAGAAATTGGTTTAGTAAAATTTTTTGTATTTGAATCGATTCGTATAGTTTTGTAATTTCCCTCATAATGGGCACAGCGGGTGTACAGACCCGGGAACTCGGCACAGAGATGGTGGGAACCCCTCATAATGGGCACAGCGGGTGTACAGACCCGGGAACTCGGCACAGGATTGGTGTGAATCCCTCACAATGGGCACAGCGGGTATACAGACCCGGGAACTCAGCACAGGGATGATGGGAACCCCTCATAATGGGCACAGAGGGTGTACAGACCCGGGAACTCGGCACAGGATTGGTGTGAATCCCTCACAATGGGCACAGCGGGTGTACAGACCCGGGAACTTGGCACAGAGATGGTGGGAACCCCTCATAATGGGCACAGCGGGTGTACAGGCCCGGGAACTCAGCACAGGGATGGTGGGAACCCCTCACAATGGGCACAGCGGGTGTACAGACCCGGGAACTCAGCACAGGGATGGTGGGAACCCCTCATAATGGGCACAGCGGGTGTACAGACCCGGGAACTCGGCACAGGATTGGTGTGAATCCCTCACAATGGGCACAGCGGGTGTACAGACCCGGGAACTTGGCACAGAGATGGTGGGAACCCCTCATAATGGGCACAGCGGGTGTACAGACCCAGGAACTTGGCACAGAGATGATGGGAATCCCTCATAATGGGCACAGCGGGTGTACAGACCCGGGAACTCAGCACAGGGATGGTGGGAACCCCTCATAATGGGCCCGGCGGGTGTGCAGACCCAGGAACTCAGCACAGGGATGATGGGAACCCCTCATAATGGGCACAGCGGGGGTACAGACCTGGGAACTTGGCACATGGATAATGGGCACAGCGGGTGTACAGACCCGGGAACTCAGCACAGGGATGGTGGGAACCCCTCATAATGGGCACAGCAGGGTGTACAGACCCAGGAACTTGGCACAGGGATAATGGGCACAGCGGGTGTACAGATCTGATCCACCAAACAAGGGATTTTCAGATTTGTCTTCTGAGGATCCAGGGGTATGAAGTGAATATAAAAATACAATCCTCTGCAGTAAATAGTAATATGTGAAGGCGATGCCCCCAGAAGGAAGAATCTCAATGTAAAGTTGATAAGCTTCCAGAGATTTATTCCTTGGGCTGAGAATGTGCACAATCCAGAGATGTTTGCGCCGATGCGCCGTGCCAAGCTGTCAGTCACTCCATGTCTGCTCTATTGGAGATCTCTCTCTCTCGGCTCGGCGGGCAGATTGGGAAGGAACGGTGATCTGCAGATATGTAGTTCGGTGTAAACACTCCACATACATTATTCATCTCGGTAATGTACCATCTGTCACAGATCTGGTTGCGTCCTGTTAACAGTTTTTAATTATTGTAAACAGACGGGGGGGGGGAGCGTGTGCAGAACTGGTGGAGCCCTGAATAATACTTTAGGGCTCAATGATGGACAACCAATGAGGAGGCCCGCTTCATACCGAGCTTCTCTCACGGGAAGTTTAATTTGTATTTATTATTTTCTTGTTATCTGCTGTTGGTTTTAGCAACATTGAGTGAAGATTGTAAAGTTTGGGTGCCAAATCCCAACGCCATTGAAGTCCGAGGCGAATGTTAACGGCTTCCAACCCTTAGGAAAGATATAGATATATATACAGTATATTATAATGTCCTTAACCCCTTCCCGCCGAGCGTACGCACATATGCGGCCTCGGCTTTCGGGGGTTATGCTGCGATGATGCCTGCAGGCAACATCCCGGTACCGTTGTTTACAGCGGGGCGATCGGCTTTCCAGGCATAACAAGCCGCTCGGTTGATATCCCGGAGGAGTGGGAGGGGGGACATCTCTCCCCCCCCCCGCCGCCGCTCTGACGGGCCTCCGGTCCCATCAGGAGACCCGATCCAGGACTTCAGGCACCTAGTGACAGATTGGAACGAAGCCGTAAACATTCCAGTCTCCTGAAATGTTAACACGGAAGCGACGTCACAACGTCTCTTCCGGTTTACTCGTCTGCCAATGGCGCCAGATTAAAACATGAAAATAAAATACACAGGGCCAGATCCACAAAGATCTGCGTATCTCAGATACACTACGCCACCGTAACTTAGAGCGTAGTTTCCGTATCCAGAAAGAATTTGCGCCGTAAGTTACGGCGGCGTAGTGTAAATGTGTCGGGTGCGCAATTCAAATGACTAAGATGTGGGCGTGTTTTATGTTAATTCATCTTGACCCCACGTAAATGACGTTTTTTTTTTTGAACGGCGTGGGGGTATCCCAGTGCGCATGCTCGAAATCACGCAAATAGTCAATGCTTTCGACGTGAACGTCATTTACGCAAAGCCCTATTCGCGAACGTTTTACGCAAACGACGGAAAATTCGCCGCTGTCCCGACCTCCATACTTAACATTGCGTACACCTCATAGAGCCAGGGGCAACGTTGCGCCGAAAAAAGCCTTACGTAAACGACTTAAAAAAATGCGCCGGGCGGACGTACGTTTTGAGGATCGGCGTATCTAGCTAATTTGCATACTCTACGCGGAAATCAACGGAAAGCGCCACCTAGCGGCCAGCGTAAATATGCACCTAAGATCCGACGGCGTACTAAGACATACGTCAGTCGGATCGAGCTCACGTTCAGGCGTATCTTTGTTTTGTGGATACAAAACAAAGATACGACGGCGCATCGTAGAACTTACGCGGCGTATCAATAGATACGCCGACGACGTGGCTTCTTTGTGGATCTGGCCCACAGTGTTCAGAATCGCCGTTTTCGGCCATCTGAAAACTTTGAAGTGCAAAGGAAGATTTGGGGTCTTTTCGACCCTCCGATCTCTCCATAAAGAGTACCTGTCACCACCTATGAATGTCACAAGGGATGTTCACAAAAAAAAAATAAAACATTTTTTATTTTTTTTTTCTTATTTATTTTATTTTTACATTATTAAAACTTTTATTACTGGTACTGTCACAAGGGATGTTTACAAAAACATTTTTTCTTTTTTCTTATTTATTTTATTTTTACATGATAAAATTGTGTTTTTAAAAAAAAAAAAAAAAATTCGTATTACTGTCACCAGGGATGTTTACATTGTGACAGCAATAAGTTTTTTTTTAAAACACAATTTAATAATGTAAAAATAAATAAGAAAAAAAAAAAAAAATGTTTTAAAGCGCCCCCATCCCCTGACACAGCAAAGACATCGCATACGGAAGTCGCACCCGCATATGTAAACAGTGTTCAAATTCCACATGTGAGGTATCGTCGCGATCGTCGGAGCGAGAGCGATAATTCTGGAACTATAATTTGGTAACCGTATTTTTTTTTTTAAGTGTCGCTCATTCCACGAATGTGTGCGTGTCTATTTACTCGGCGTAAATATCTATATCTATATCGTAAATATCTGGTATCTATTTACTCGGCGTAACTTCATCTTTCACATTATACAAAAAAAATTGGGCTAACTTTACTGTTTCATTTATTTATTTTTTTTATAAATGAATGAAAGTGTATTTTTCCCCAAAAAGTTGCATTTAAAACACCGCTGCACAAATACCATGTGACTTAAAATATTGCAACAACCGCCATTTTATTCTTTAGGTTCTCTTCTAAACAAATTGTATGTAATGTTTGGGGGTTCTAAGTAATTTTCTAGCAAAAAATACGTGGCTGGATTCAGGTACCTTTGCTCTTTTTTTGCGGAGGCGCAGGGCAACGTTTTTGCCCTGCGCCCCCGCAAATTTACTGCGCTACCCGCGATTCACGGAGTAAATTGCGTGTGCGCTCTTTAAAATTGCCCGGCGTAAGCGCACGCAATTTAAATGATCCCGTAGGGGGCGGGAATCATTTAAATTAGGCGCGTTCCCGCGGCGATCGTAGAGCGGATGCTCCGTCGGGAAACTTTCCCGACGTGCATTGCGGCAAATGACGTCGCAAGGACGTCATTTGCTTCAAAGTGAACGTGAATGGCGTCCAGCGCCATTCACGAATCACTTACGCAAACTACGTAAAATTCAAATTTCGCGACGCGGGAACGACGGGTATACGTAACATTGGCTGCCCCTGCTAATAGCAGGAGCAGCCTTGCGCGAAAGACACCGTATGGAAACAACGTAAACTGCGTACGCAGGGCTCGTTCAACGTTGTGAATCGGTGTTAGTATGCAATTTGCATACTATACGCTGAGCACAACGGGAACGCCACCTAGCGGCCATCGCAAGAATGCAGCCTAAGATATGCGGGCATAAGAGCCTTATGCCGCGCAGATCTTAGGCTGCAGTCGGCGTAACGAGGTTCCTGAATCAGGAGAAGTCGTTACGCCGGAGCAAGTCAGCAATTGTGCTGCGTAACTTATGTTTACACAGGCGCAATTGCTTCTTGAATCCAGCCCAGGGATTTTAACTTGTAAACACCAAATGTCAAGTAAAGCCAGGAGCTTGCGGTCACTGTATCTGCTCTCCCCAGGAGCCTGCGGCCACTATATCTGCTCTCCCCAGGAGCCTGCGGTCACTGTATCTGCTCTCCCCAGGAGCCTGCGGTCACTGTATCTGCTCTCCCCAGGAGCCTGCGGTCACTGTATCTGCTCTCCCCAGGAGCCTGCGGTCACTGTATCTGCTCTCCCCAGGAGCCTGCGGTCACTGTATCTGCTCTCCCCAGGAGCCTGCGGTCACTGTATCTGCTCTCCCCAGGAGCCTGCGGTCACTGTATCTGCTCTCCCCAGGAGCCTGTGGCCACTATGCCGGTTTCCCCACAGTACACAAAACATGGAAATGTAATTATTTTAGTAAATATAAACTGCTAAATCCCTTTTCTCCTCAGTATATAGCAGTCTTGTGACTTCTATCAGTGTCTGGTTAAAGCTCTTAGGAGGCGTTTTCATTCTCTGACTATCCTATGAGGCGGCAGGACCCCTGGGGGTGGGAGGAGACTGAATGCCGGCTTTTCCTATGACCACATACAATGGAGCCCTTTCCCTCCCCCGTCTGTGACAGCTTGTGAGAACAGACAGTGCCAGTTTCAGAATGGCGCATAGCTTCCTATTTATAAAGGTGGTAATTGGTGTTTTTGCTGAAATATTGTTATCTTTCTTGTTGTTGCCAATTTAGAACGTCGCCGTGCGCACTTTCAGCGCCTGTCATTTATTGACTCCACTTCCACTTCGCAGAAACAATAACTGTCACTGTAATTGCGATCCTATTTCATGATTTTATAAAATAACAAGACAGTTACATAGTAAGCGCCAGTTTATAAGGACTAATCCCTTCTCCCGTCTAAACCAATAATAATCCATTTTCCAGGCGAGGAGGTTTGTGGAAAGATCCGTCTTTTCTTTGTAAAATGTATTAATGTTTTAATTTCTGTACTTCGTATCCTTTCTAAAAATGTTTTTTATTTCTGCAGTTTGTATCCTTTTTAGTTTTGATTTCTGCAGTCACTATCTTCTCTCCCCAGGAGCCTGCGGTCACTATATCTGCCCCCTTCACAGGAGCCTGCAGTCACTATATCTGCCCCCCCCCCCAGGAGTCTGCAGTCACTATATCTGCCCCCTTCACAGGAGCCTGCGGTCACTATATCTGCCCCCCCCAGGAGCCTGCAGTCACTTTATCTGCCCCCCCAGGAGTCTGCAGTCACTATATCTGCTCCCCCCCAGGAGCCTACAGTCACTATATCTGCTCCCCCCAGGAGCCTGCATTCACTATCTGCCCCCCCCCCCAGGAGCCTGCAGTCACTATATCTGCCCCCCCCAGGAGCCTGCATTCACTATCTGCCCCATCCAGGAGCCTGCAGTCACTATATCTGCCCCCTTCACAGGAGCCTGCGGTCACTATATCTGCCCCCCCCCCCAGGAGTCTGCAGTCACTATATCTGCCCCCTTCACAGGAGCCTGCGGTCACTATATCTGCCCCCCCCAGGAGCCTGCAGTCACTTTATCTGCCCCCCCAGGAGTCTGCAGTCACTATATCTGCTCCCCCCCAGGAGCCTACAGTCACTATATCTGCTCCCCCAGGAGCCTGCATTCACTATCTGCCCCCCCCCAGGAGCCTGCAGTCACTATATCTGCCCCCCCAGGAGCCTGCATTCACTATCTGCCCCATCCAGGAGCCTGCAGTCACTATATCTCCCCCCCCAGGAGCCTGCAGTCACTATATCTCTCCCCCCCCCTCAGGAGCCTGCAGCCACTATATCTGCCCCCCCCAGGACTCTGCAGTCACTATATCTGCTCCCCCCCCCAGGACCCTGCAGTCACTATATCTGCTCCCCCCCCAGGACCCTGCAGTCACTATATCTGCTCCCCCCCCAGGAGCCTGCAGTCACTATATCTGCTCCCCCCCCCAGGACTCTGCAGTCACTATATCTGCCCCCCCCCAGGAGCCTGCAGTCACTGTATACCCCCCCAGGACTCTGCAGTCACTATACCTGCCCCCCCCCCAGGAGCCTGCAGTCACTATATCTGCTCCCCCCCAGGTGACTCTGCAGTCACTGTATCTGCCCCCCCCCAGGAGCCTGCAGTCACTATATCTGCCCCCCCAGGAGCCTGCAGTCACTATATCTGCCCCCTCCCCCCAGAAGCCTGCAGTCACTATATCTGCCCCCCCCCTCCCAGGAGCCTGCAGTCACTATATCTGCCCCCCCCTCCCAGGAGCCTGCAGTCACTATATCTGCCCCCTCCCCCAGGAGCCTGCATTCACTATATCTGCCCCCCCCCCTCCAGGAGCCTGCAGTCACTATATCTGCCCCCCCCCCTCCAGGAGCCTGCAGTCACTATATCTGCCCCCTCCCCCAGGAGCCTGCATTCACTATATCTGCCCCCCCCTCCAGGAGCCTGCATTCACTATGTCTGCTACCCCCCCCCCCCACGAGCCTGCTTTTACTATATTGGCTCCCCCCAGGATACAATGTTTTTATTTCTGTACTTTGTATCCTTTTGATTTCTGCAGTTTTGCATCATTTTAGTTTTTGTTTTATATTTCTGCAGTTTGTATCCTTTGTTCAGAGTTTGTTTTTGTGTTTTTCCTTTTTGACATTGCAGCTTTTGTTTATCCGCCTTCTAATCTTCTCAGCGGAGTCTGTCCTATTCTAAGGGGAACTACTTTTCCCAGCATACCCCGGCGGCTTCTCGGCGGTAGCCCTGATCCTTTTATTGCTGAAGTAGTGAATACTTCAAACTTTTTGTAAACTTGTAAAAAAAAACAAATGAAAGGATCGCTCCGACAAAGCGGGCAGCTTGGGAAATGTGCCAGCCTCCTTCCCGGGCGGTGTGTGGAAGTGGGCATCCTCTGGGGTCTGTCGGGTTTATTAAGTTTGGATGTTGGAGAGCAATTAATAGATGGGAGAGCGGGGAAGCGGGGGGCTGAGCGCGGGGAAGCGGGGGGCTGAGCGCGGGGATGAGGAGGGGGGGAGGGTCACCTCTAGTTCACACGGAATGCCAGCGCTGGGGATTTCGCCTTTCTTCCACTTTGATCTCGGGGCTTTTCATCCTTTCTAGACTTTGCATAGGTAAAATCTCCGGAGGAAGCCGAGGATCGTGGTCCCCGTGATTTCCACCGTCTGGAAGAAAACTTGGCTTGATGGAATTTTGTGCTAAAAACCCGTTCTGCATTCATTCGCTGCGCGCTAATCCCATCTGGAAATGTAACCTTTCCAACATTTCCACGTGTCGCTTCATCTTCTGCCTCCCGCTGCCCTGCCAGTGGGCATCTTTTGGGCTGCCAGCGTCTTTATTTTCTGGATGGCCATGCATGAGATGTCGGGGTCTTCCAAGCTGCATCGGTGGGTTTTCCCCTGACCACAGGGCCCATCCTAGGCAGGGTGCTTTGCACCCAGGCGCCTGCAGAGGTGGGGGCGCCGAAGTGGCAGAGTTCTCCCCTCCCTCCTTCTTGCCTTGTTTGTGTCCGTCCAGAACTAGTGTTCTGAGCATTGGTGTGTGTCCGTCCAGAACTGATGTGTCTCTGACCATCTCCTTTACTATGTCTGCAGTCTCTGACCATCTCCTTTACTATGTCTGCAGTCTCTGACCATCTCCTGTAGTATGTCTGCAGTCTCTGACCGTCTCCTGTACTATGTCTGCAGTCTCTGACCGTCTCCTGTACTATGTCTGCAGTCTCTGACCATCTCCTGTACAATGTCTGCAGTCTCTGATCATCTCCTGTATTATGTCTGCAGTCTCTGACCATCTCCTGTACTATGTCTGCAGTCTCTGACCATCTCCTGTAGTATGTCTGCAGTCTCTGACCGTCTCCTGTACTATGTCTGCAGTCTCTGATCATCTCCTGTACTATGTCTGCAGTCTCTGACCATCTCCTGTACTATGTCTGCAGTCTCTGACCATCTCCTGTACTATGTCTGCAGTCTCTGACCATCTCCTGTACTATGTCTGCAGTCTCTGACCATCTCCTGTACTATGTCTGCAGTCTCTGACCATCTCCTGTACTACGTCTGCAGTCTCTGACCATCTCCTGTACTATGTCTGCAGTCTCTGACCAGGGCCGCCATCAGGGGGGTACAGGCAGTACACCTGTAAGGGGCTTGGATGGCACCCCCCCCTTCTTTTTTTTTTTTCGTCAGCACCCAAAGCCCCCCCCCCCCCCCCCCCCGACCTCTAAGGGGCCCGGTGGTCCCCAGGGCCCCGGATGGCATCCCCCTTTTTTTTTCTTTTCCGTCAGCACCCAAAGTCCCCCCCGACCTCTAAGGGGCCCGGTGGTCCCCCTTTTTTATATATATTTTTTTAATTTGTTCATCAGCCCCCCCAACCTTAATTTGTGGAGGCAGCCCCCCCAGTTTCTCGATTTGCGCCCCCTGCTTCTCAATTTGCAGCGGCAGCACCCCCCCCCCCCCCCCCCGTTCGGTTCTCTGCTCTAGGGGGCCCATGCCTGAAGCTGTGTAAGAGGCCTTAAAATTCCTGATTGCGGCCCTGTTTATATAAACAAGGCATTTCCCTGTTCTGCCTTGTGACATATGTCAGGGATCTACTTCTCCCTGTAATCAGGTGCAGTGATCTCTGTCATGTCACTTGTCAAGGGCCAGAATTGTTGGAAACCTCAAGCTGGTCATACCCCCCTCCCCAATGACCCTGAATCAAGGCCCAGAATTGTTGGAGACCCAAAGCTGCTCATCCCCCCCCCCCCAAGCAGGAAATCAAGGGCCAGAATTGTTGGCGACCCAAAGCTGCCCCCCCCCTAAGCTGGGAATCAAGGGCCAGAATTGTTGGAGACCCAAAGCTGCTCAAGCCCCCCCCCCCCCAAGCTGGGAATCAAGGCCCAGAATTGTTGGAGACCCAAAGCTGGTCATACCCCCCCCCCCCCTAAGCTGGGAATCAAGGCCCAGAATTGTTGGAGACCCAAAGCTGGTCATACCCCCCCCCCCCCCCCTAAGCTGGGAATCAAGGGCCAGAATTGTTGGAGACCCAAAGCTGCTCAAGCCCCCCCCCCCAAGCTGGGAATCAAGGCCCAGAATTGTTGGAGACCCAAAGCTGTCATACCCCCCCCCCCCCAAGCTGGGAAGCAAGGCCCAGAATTGTTGGAGACCCAAAGCTGGTCATACCCCCCCCCCCCCCTAAGCTGGGAATCAAGGCCCAGAATTGTTGGAGACCCCATGCTACCCCCCCAGAAATGCAGAATAAGACTCTTGTGGCTGTGCGTGAGAAGGAGGATCTAAAGTCTCGTGAACTCGGCGATGAGCCATTGGGACACATAGGAGACATTCTCGGGGAATAATGGAGTGGAGGGAATAATTGCGCTCCCCTTTCATGGCGTGTCATCGCAGGATTAGACGGCGGCTTTGTACGGAAGTGGAAGAGCAGGTTCTGGAAGAAGGCCCTTCTAAAATATTTCTCTCTCTCATGCCTGTCCTTTATGGACCAACACCGAGTGCCGTCTTTTGGTGTAAACCAACTTTCTGTAAAAGACTCGCGGCTGATCCTCGGTGTTGCGGTGCTAACCCCGCTGTGGCCAGATAAGGTTTCATGCTGATTTTCCGGTAAGACGTTTGGTTCAGCTCCATGGTGGGTGGACATCGGTGGGTTGGGATGCCGGACGGCTTCATAGATCTTCCTTTTCTGATGGTGGGAACATGTTCTGTAACGTCCTTCATCCCAAGATCTACAAAGTGTCCCAATTCTTGTCATCTTATAATAGAATATTTATAAGGCACTGCGGTATATGTCAGAGCTATATAAATGTATAATAATAATAGTGTGTTTGATGGGGGGAGGGGGCATTAGAGTGTAAGCTCTTCTGGTACAGAGACTGATGTGACTGTGGGGGAGGGCACATTAGAGTGTAAGCTCCTCTGGCACAGAGACTGATTTGATTCGCTCAGTGATCTCTGTACAGCACTGCAGTATATGTCAGAGCTATATAAATGTATACGTCTGTGACTGGGGGGGGGGGGGCATTAGAGTGTAAGCTCCTCTGATAAAGGGACACACTATTATTATTTATATAGTGCTGACATATACCACAGTGCTGTACAGAGATCACTGAGCCAGTCACATCCGTCTCTGTACCAGAGGAGCTTACACTCTAATGTCCCCTCAGAGACTGATGTGATTGGCTCAGTGTTCTCTGTACAGCGCTGCGGTATATGTCAGAGCTATATAAAGGTCTAATAATTGTGTGACCGGGGGAGGCGGGACATTAGAGTGTAAGCTCCTCCGGTGGAGACACACTGAGCCAGTGGCATCAGTCTCTGCACCAGAGGAGCTTACACTCTAATGTCCCCCCCACAGTCACATACTATTATTATACATTTATATGCTGTACAAAGCCAGTCACATCAGTCTCTGTACCAGAGGAGCTTACACTCTAATGTCCCCCCAGAGACTGATGTGACTGGCTCAGTGTTCTCTGTATAGCGCTGTGGTATATGTCAGAGCTATATAAATGTATAATCGTGTGTGACCTGTGGGGGGAGGGGACATTAGAGTGTAAGCTCCTCTGGTACAGACACTGATGTGATTGGCTCTGTGTTCTCTGTTCAGCACTGCGGTATATGTCGGAGCTATATAAATGTATAATAATAATAATAGTGTGTGACGGGGGCATTAGAGCGTAAGCTCCTCTGGTGCAGAGACACTGAGCCAGAGGAGCTTACACTCTAATGTCCCCCTCCCAGTATTGTATGAATGTATAATGGATTCTCGCTGTGATGTATTCCCGTGTTTATTGGATACAAAGTGTCTGTCAGAGATGCGAGTTGGCCGTCGCTCAGAATGACTTGGCGCTCTTAGAACCCGCGATCAGTCGGGACGCCATTGATGGCCGACATTTTTTATTTCTCTTTCTTCTGGCCGGACACAAAGTATCACAAGGGCTGCGTCTGGCTTTCCTCTCCGCTGAGTGCCGCGCGACAAAAGCTCTTCAATAATTGATACGAAGGCGCAGACACAACACGGCTAAATATACACGGCGAGAATTTTAATCGCCGCCAATTGATGGCCTGCAATGTAAATAAAAATGCCTCTTCCTCTATAGGTGGCATTGCGAGCGATTTGCCGGCGAGCGTTTCCTTGGCACGCACTGTATGCACGGGGGGCTTTATGGGGTAATGGGGGCTTCACATGGCTCCCTTCTATCTCTTCATTCCCGGCCTGCGCCAAGAAAAACTGTTAATTGGGGAAAAAAAATTATCGGAATGAATGTAATTAGTGCTGCTGTTGATCATTAATGATGCATCAATCTACGGGTTGGTAACGGGCTGCAGGGCCGCCATCAGGAATTATGGGGCCCCTTACACAGCTTCAGGCATGGGCCCCCTGGAGCAGAGAACTTAAATTGAGAAGTGAGAACTTGGGGTGGGGGGGGGGGACCTGTACAAAAAACAGAAGAAATAAAAAAAAAATATATATTTTTTTTTAAAAGGGGGGTTGCCATCTGGGGCCCTCTGGGCCCTTTAATATATATATTTTTTTTTTAAATAAATATAATTAATTATAAATTATATAATTATATAAATTACAAAAAAAAGGGCGTTGCCATCCGGGACGGCTGGGCCCTTTAATAAAAATAAAAAAAATAAACCTCTGGGCCCTTTAATAAAAAAATAAATAGATAAAAAATATATAAAAAAAATGTAAATAAACATTTATAAAAAAAAATGGGGGGGGGGGGGGGTTGGCATCCAGGGCCCTGGGGACCTCTGGGCCCTTTAATAAAATAAAAATAAAAAATAATATATGAAAAAATATATAATAAATAAGCTGGTAGAGACACCCCCCAAAAAGACTTGTAGAGAAAGGGGTTCTACAAAGTATTGACTCCGGGGGGCACTATACAAATGCCCCTCCCCCCCACACTTTTCACATTTTATTTGTATCATTTTCCTTCTACTTCACAATTATGTGACACTTTGTGTTGATCTCTCGCATAAAATACATTTACGTTTTTGGTTGTAATAAAATGTGGGACATTTTTCAAAGGGGTATGAATACTTTTTCATGGCACTGTATGCCCGAGGCAAATCATTTTTGTTACAAAGTTTTCTTAGCTGGAGATCCTGCTGGTGACATCACTTCCTCTCCTAAGCCACTGACTCACAATTCACAGCGGTGTTGTCAGCCTGCCATGTGCCACGTCAGCTGGCTGCCAATCGGGTCGAATGTGCAGCCCAATGGGCCAACTGAAGGAGTGTATGGAAGTAAAATTCGGATGTACGTGTATATTAGTGCAGGGGGGTAAAGGGCCCTGTAGATGAAACAAAAAGGTGTCTGTATACATGTATGATGGGACCCCGGGGTATTTCCTATAGATAGGTGCCTGTATACATGGATGATTGGACCCCAGGGTATTTCCTATAGATAGGTGCCTGTATACATGGATGATTGGACCCCGGGGTATTTCCTATAGATAGGTGCCTGTATACATGGATGATTGGACCCCAGGGTATTTCCTATAGATAGGTGCCTGTATACATGTATGATGGGACCCCAGGGTATTTCCTATAGATAGGTGGCTGTATACATGGATGATTGGACCCGGGGTATTTCCTATAGATAAGTGCCTGTATACATGAATGATTGGACCCCGGGGGGATTTCCTATAGATGGGTGCCTGTATACATGGATGATTGGTCCCTGGGGTATTTCCTATAGATAGGTGCCTGTATAAATGTATGATTGGACCCCGGGGTATTTCCTATAGATAGGTGCCTGTATACATGTATGATGGGACCTCGGTGTATTTCCTATAGATAGGTGCCTGTATACATGTTTGATGGGACCCTGGGATGTTTCCTATGGGTAGGTTCCTGTATACATGGATGATTGGACCCCGGGGTATTTCCTATAGATAGGTGCCTGTATACATGTATGATGGGACCCCAGGGTATTTCCTATAGATAGGTGCCTGTGTACATGGATGATTGGACCCGGGGTATTTCCTATAGATAAGTGCCTGTATACATGAATGATTGGACCCCGGGGGGATTTCCTATAGATAGGTGCCTGTATACATGGATGATTGGACCCCGGGGTATTTCCTATAGATAGGTGCCTGTATACATGTATGATGGGACCTCAGAGTATTTCCTATAGATAGGTGCCTGTATACATGGATGATTGGACCCCGGGGTATTTCCTATAGATAGGTGCCTGTATACATGGATGATTGGACCTCGGGGTATTTCCTATAGATAGGTGCCTGTATACATGGATGATTGGACCCCGGGGTATTTCCTATAGATAGGTGCCTGTATACATGTTTGATGGGACCCTGGGATGTTTCCTATGGGTAGGTTCCTGTATACATGGATGATTGGACCCCGGGGTATTTCCTATATATAGGTGCCTGTATACATGGATGATTGGACCCCGGGGTATTTCCTATAGATATATTTTTATAGGAAAGCACCACACGGATTTGTTTCAGAGGCATAAAAATACATTGAATGTGTGAAAGGGTTAAAAGGCTGTGTAAGGATGAAGCGCTTCCCCTGAAGGAGTTAAACCCATGTTTACTGGTTTGCAGAATAAATTGTTCTGTCTCCAGATACCGCCTGCAGCAAGATTCCAGCTATTCCATGACTGACAGCAGATTGCAGCTTCTGTGCTGTCTAATCCTGCTGCAGACCTGCACAGCGAGGCCGAGTACTGAGAGCCGCAGGGGCATTGCTGTGTACAGATGTCACCTGAGTACTGTCTACCCTGTATACATATCCCCTAACCAGCGCTGCCTGCCCTGTATGCGTGTGTCCCCCCAACCAGCGCTGCTTTCCCCGTGTGCACAGGTCCCCCCCAACCAGCGCTGCTTGCCCCGTGTGCACAGGTCCCCCCCAACCAGCGCTGCTTGCCCCATGTGCACAGATCCCCCCCCCCAACCAGCGCTGCTTTCCCCGTGTGCACAGGTCCCCCCCAACCAGCGCTGCTTGCCCCGCGTGCATTCTCACCCCCCCCCAACCAGAGCTGCTTGCCCCGTGTGCACAGGTCCCCCCCCAACCAGCGCTGCTTGCCCCGTGTGCACAGGTCCCCCCCCAACCAGCGCTGCTTGCCCCGTGTGCGCAGGTCCCCTCCTCCCAACCAAAGCTGCCTGCCCCGTGTGTACGCCCCCCCCCCAACCGGCGCTGCCTGCCCCATGTGCGCGGGTTTCCCCCCCAACCGGCGCTGCCTGCCCTGTGTGCGCTGTCCCCCCAACCGATGCTGCCTGCCCTATGTGCACTCTCTCCCCCCCCATGAGCCTGCCCTGTATGCATGTCCCCTCCCCCTCCCATGAGCCTGTCCTGTATGCATGTACCCCCCCTGGAGCCTGCCCTCTATGCATGTCCCCCCCCAATAGGCACTGCCTGCCCTCTATGCATGTCCCCCCCCACCATGAGGCACGTCCGCCCATGAGCACTAATAAAAATGTGCGGAGGGTGCGATTGAAATGGAAGCAAAGTCCCCCAGCTCAATAGTGTCCTTTCAGGTGTGTCCTGTCTCAAGATTCCCAGTTAGGCTGCGATTCTGGTGGAATCGGGGAGTAGGTGTGAGGTTGGTGGTGTGCACCGCAGACCGAAAGTGATTCACATCCTAAAACATCACGGGGTTGGGTGGACGAAACAAGTTTCGAGGCTGCCCAGCCTCTTTCTCAAGCCAAGTGTAGTGGGTGGAGCCTGTTGGCCCCCTCCCACAGCTCTGCTCTCTCTTCTTATGCAAGGTGATTGGTCTAGTCTCCGCCCCCTCCTGTAGTTTTCTGTAGTGGGTGGAGCCTATTGGCCACTCCCACAGCTCTGCTCTGCTCT
The DNA here is from genome assembly GCF_905171775.1 of Rana temporaria. NCBI lineage: Eukaryota > Metazoa > Chordata > Amphibia > Anura > Ranidae > Rana > Rana temporaria. The sequence goes on along the minus strand of NW_024404601.1, from coordinate 37,404 downwards.
CCTTACGCAGGGTGTACTGGTCTGGTCTCCGCCCCTCCTGTAGTTTTCTGTAGTGGGTGGAGCCTATTGGCCACTCCCACAGCCCTGCTCTGCTCTCCTTACGCAGGGTGTACTGGTCTGGTCTCCGCCCCTCCTGTAGTTTTCTGTAGTGGGTGGAGCCTATCGGCCAATCCCACAGCTCTGCTCTCTCTTTTTATGCAAGGTGATTGGTCTAGTCTCTGCCCCTTCTGTAGTTTTCTGTAGTGGGTGGAGCCTATGGGCCACTCCCACAGCTCTGCTCTCTCTCCTTATGCAGGGTGATTGGTCTGGTCTCCGCCCCGTCCTGTAGTTTTCTGTAGTGGGTGGAGCCTTCTGGGCCCCTCCCACAGCTCTGCTTTCTCTCCTTACGTAGTGTGTACTGGTATTGTCTCCACCCCTCCTGCAGTTTTCTGTAGTGGGTGGAGCCTCTGTTGGGTCCCTCCCACCGCTCTGCTCTCTCTCCTTATGCAGGGTGATTGGTCTCGTCTCCACCCCTCCTGTAGTGGGTGGAGCCTCTGTTGGGCCCCTCCCACAGCTCTTCTCTCTCTCTTTCTCCCCCCTTATGCAGGGTGTTTGGTCTTGTCTCCGCCCCAGCCTGTAGTGGGTGGAGCCTTTTCTCTCTCTCTCTCTCCCCCCCCCCCCTTATGCAGGGTGTTTAGTCTTGTCTCCGCCCCCTCCTGTAGTTTTCTGAAAGCAGCTTGTAGTGGGTGGAGCCTTCTCTCTCTCTCTCCCTCCCCCCCCCTTATGCAGGGTGACTGGTCTGTTCTCCGCCCCTCCTGTAGTGGGTGGAGCCAGTTGGTCCCCTCCCACAGCTCTGCGCCCTCTCCTTGTGCAGTCTGACTGGTCTTGTCGCCGCCGCCCTCCTGTCGGTTTCTGTAGTGGGCGGACCCTGCTGGGCCCCTCCCACAGCTCTCCTCGGGCTATGTACAGCACGGTGATGATGTCACCGCTACATTTACAAGGTATTATCTGGGTTTGGCGCTCACAATTTGGATTTCTATCCTCGTGCAGATACTGAGGAGTTCACCTTTTTTTTATTGTGCGATTTTTCTGCAGCCAGATGGTCAGTTGTAGAATCCATTGGGAGCGTTTATGGAGCCAGGAAACATGTGCATCCTTTTGACGTTGGCATAAATCATTTTCCCGACCCGCGGGTGCTCTGGGGGTTCTTTATGTTCTGTCGGCGCTGTGTGTACCTGGCCTCGGGGTTTGTCCTGCCCCTGCCTTCGCTTGACTCTTCTGTAGCTTCTATACATCAGATGTTTCGGATGATTTCCTGTACAGGTGCGGTAATGTGCTCACGCCGCAGATATGCGCACACGGCGCGTCCTTGCTCGCCACGTCCGGAGTCTTCGGAGAAGCGGTGAAATGTTTAGTGTTTCCTGATGGGTCCCGTTCCCGTAAATTGATCCGTATTTAGCAGCGGCAGGAAGGATGTTCTGCTACGGGTTCCCCGGGAACATCTTTCACCGCCGTTCTGATTACACCGCGATACGACGTGCCTTTGTATTGTCACCCCTGAAGGTGACGCGTCGCATGCATACGGTGGAGGGAGACTCTGCCTTCTGTATACACAGGCTAGACTGCGGGGGACATTAGAGTGTAAGCTCCTCTGGTACAGAGACTGATGTGACTGGCTCAGTGTTCTCTGTACAGTGCTGCGGTATATGTCAGAGCCATATAAATGTATAAGTCTGTGACTGGGGGAGGGGGCATTAGAGTGTAAGCTCCTCTGTACAGAGACTGATGTGATTGGATCAGTGATCTCTGTACAGCACTGCGGTATACAGGGAGTGCAGAATTATTAGGCACATGAGTATTTTGACCACATCATCCTCTTTATGCATGTTGTCTTACTCCAAGCTGTATAGGCTTGAAAGCCTACTACCAATTAAGCATATTAGGTGATGTGCATCTCTGTAATGAGAAGGGGTGTGGTCTAATGACATCAACACCCTATATCAGGTGTGCATAATTATTAGTCAACTTCCTTTCCTTTGGCAAAATGGGTCAAAAGAAGGACTTGACAGGCTCAGAAAAGTCAAAAATAGTGAGATATCTTGCAGAGGGATGCAGCACTCTTAAAATTGCAAAGCTTCTGAAGCGTGATCATCGAACAATCAAGCGTTTCATTCAAAATAGTCAACAGGGTCGCAAGAACCTTTTAGAAAAACCAAGGCGCAAAATAACTGCCCATGAACTGAGAAAAGTCAAGCGTGCAGCTGCCAAGATGCCACTTGCCACCAGTTTGGCCATATTTCAGAGCTGCAACATCACTGGAGTGCCCAAAAGCACAAGGTGTGCAATACTCAGAGACATGGCCAAGGTAAGAAAGGCTGAAAGACGACCACCACTGAACAAGACACACAAGCTGAAACGTCAAGACTGGGCCAAGAAATATCTCAAGACTGATTTTTCTTAGGTTTTATGGACTGATGAAATGAGAGTGAGTCTTGATGGGCCAGATGGATGGGCCCGTGGCTGGATTGGTAAAGGGCAGAGAGCTCCAGTCCGACTCAGACGCCAGCAAGGTGGAGGTGGAGTACTGGTTTGGGCTGGTATCATCAAAGATGAGCTTGTGGGGCCTTTTCGGGTTGAGGATGGAGTCAAGCTCAACTCCCAGTCCTACTGCCAGTTTCTGGAAGACACCTTCTTCAAGCAGTGGTACAGGAAGAAGTCTGCATCCTTCAAGAAAAACATGATTTTCATGCAGGACAATGCTCCATCACACGCGTCCAAGTACTCCACAGCGTGGCTGGCAAGAAAGGGTATAAAAGAAGAAAAACTAATGACATGGCCTCCTTGTTCACCTGATCTGAACCCCATGGAGAACCTGTGGTCCATCATCAAATGTGGGATTTACAAGGAGGGAAAACAGTACACCTCTCTGAACAGTGTCTGAGAGGCTGTGGTTGCTGCTGCACGCAATGTTGATGGTGAACAGATCAAAACACTGACAGAATCCATGGATGGCAGGCTTTTGAGTGTCCTTGCAAAGAAAGGTGGCTATATTGGTCACTGATTTGTTTTTGTTTTGTTTTTGAATGTCAGAAATGTATATTTGTGAATGTTGAGATGTTATATTGGTTTCACTGGTAAAAATAAATAATTGAAATGGGTATATATTTTTTTTTGTTAAGTTGCCTAATAATTATGCACAGTAATAGTCACCTGCACACACAGATATCCCCCTAAAATAGCTAAAACTAAAAACAAACTAAAAACTACTTCCAAAAATATTCAGCTTTGATATTAATGAGTTTTTTGGGCTCATTGAGAACATGGTTGTTGTTCAATAATAAAATTAATCCTCAAAAATACAACTTGCCTAATAATTCTGCACTCCCTGTATGTCAGAGCTATATAAATGTATAATAGTGTTTGACTATACCAGAGGAACTTACACTCTAATGCCCCCCCCCCCCTTAGCCGTACACTATTATTATACATTTATATAGCTCTGACATATACTGCAGTGCTGTACAGAGAACACTGAGCCAGTCACATCAGTCTCTGTACCAAATGAGCTTACACTCTAATGTACCCCCACCCCCCCACAGTCGCACGCTATTGCCATTATACATTTATATAGCTCTGACATATACCGCAGTGCTGTACAGAGATCACTGAGCCAATCACATAAGTCTCTGTACCAGAGGAGTTTATACTGATGTGATTGGCTCAGTGTTCTCTGTACAGCACTGTGGTATATGTCAGAGCTATATACAGTATATGTATGTGGCTGCACCAGAGGAGCTTACACTCTAATGCCCTCCCACAGTCACACACTAGTATTATTATTATACATTTATATAGCTCTGACATATACCGCAGTGCTGTACAGAGAACACTGAGCCAGTCACATCAGTCTCTGCACCAGAGGAGCTTACACTCTAATGTCCCCCCAGAGACTGATGTGATTGGCTCAGTGTTCTCTGTACAGAACTGCGGTATATGTCAGCGCTATATAAATTTCCATGGACGTTTTTACAGCTTAAAAGCGGCTCTCCATGTCATGTTAGTCTATGGCCTCATGCCCACCATGACGTTTTTCAGCTGTAGATGGCTGAGCCGTTTTTTAAGCTGCAAAAAAAAAAAACAGGATCAGTGCGTTCTGAAGCTCCAGAGTAGAGCTGTAAAAACGTCAGACGTTAAACGCTCAAAAACGCTACCGCTGCGTTTTTGAGCTCCAGCTCCAAAAAAAAAATAAAAAAAAATAACATGGACAGGCGTTTTTAAGCTGTAAAAAAGGCTAAAGAAAGTGGCTGTAAAAACGTCCATGGAAATGAAGCCTTATAGCAAAAAGTATTTTTTTTTCAAAATTGTCGCTCTATTTTTGTTTATAGCGCAAAAAATAAAAACCGCAGTGGTGATCAAATACCACCAAAAGAATGCTCTATTCATGGGGAAAAAATGTTTGTTTGGGAGCCACGCCGCACGACCGCGCAATTGTCAGTTAAAGCGACGCAGTAAGCAAGTGGTTAAAGGGGTTTTGGGACAGTCAAATGGTCCGGGGGTGAAGTGGTTAAAGGGGTTTTGGGACAGCCTAATGGTTCAGGGGTGAAGTGGTTAAAGGGGTTTTGGGACAGTCAAATGGTCCGGGGGGGTGAAGTGGTTAAAGGGGTTTTGGGACAGCCTAATGGTTCGGGGGTGAAGTGGTTAAAGGGGTTTTGGGACAGCCTAATGGTTCGGGGGTGAAGTGGTTAAAGGGGTTTTGGGACAACCTAATGGTTCGGGGGTGAAGTGGTTAAAGGGGTTTTGGGACAGCCTAATGGTTCAGGGGGGGGGGGAAGTGGTTAAAGGGGTTTTGGGACAGTCAAATGGTCCGGGGGGGTGAAGTGGTTAAAGGGGTTTTGGGACAGCCTAATGGTTCGGGGGTGAAGTGGTTAAAGGGGTTTTGGGACAGCCTAATGGTTCGGGGGTGAAGTGGTTAAAGGGGTTTTGGGACAACCTAATGGTTCGGGGGTGAAGTGGTTAAAGGGGTTTTGGGACAGCCTAATGGTCCGGGGGGTGAAGTGGTTAAAGGGGTTTTGGGACAGCCTAATGGTTCGGGGGTGAAGTGGTTAAAGGGGTTTTGGGACAGTCAAATGGTCCGGGGGTGAAGTGGTTAAAGGGGTTTTGGGACAGCCTAATGGTTCGGGGGTGAAGTGGTTAAAGGGGTTTTGGGACAGCCTAATGGTTCGGGGGTGAAGTGGTTAAAGGGGTTTTGGGACAACCTAATGGTTCGGGGGTGAAGTGGTTAAAGGGGTTTTGGGACAACCTAATGGTTCGGGGGTGAAGTGGTTAAAGGGGTTTTGGGACAACCTAATGGTTCGGGGGGTGAAGTGGTTAAAGGGGTTTTGGGACAACCTAATGGTTCGGGGGTGAAGTGGTTAAAGGGGTTTTGGGACAACCTAATGGTTCGGGGGTGAAGTGGTTAAAGGGGTTTTGGGACAACCTAATGGTTCGGGGGTGAAGTGGTTAAAGGGGTTTTGGGACAACCTAATGGTTCGGGGGTGAAGTGGTTAAAGGGGTTTTGGGACAGCCTAATGGTTCAGGGGTGAAGTGGTTAAAGGGGTTTTGGGACAGCCTAATGGTTCGGGGGTGAAGTGGTTAAAGGGGTTTTGGGACAGCCTAATGGTTCGGGGGTGAAGTGGTTAAAGGGGTTTTGGGACAGCCTAATGGTTTGGGGGTGAAGTGGTTAAAGGGGTTTTGGGACAGCCTAATGGTTCGGGGGTGAAGTGGTTAAAGGGGTTTTGGGACAGCCTAATGGTTCGGTGGTGAAGTGGTTAAAGGGGTTTTGGGACAGCCTAATGGTTCGGGGGTGAAGTGGTTAAAGGGGTTTTGGGACAGCCTAATGGTTCCGGGGGTGAAGTGGTTAAAGGGGTTTTGGGACAGCCTAATGGTTCGGGGGTGAAGTGGTTAAAGGGGTTTTGGGACAGCCTAATGGTTCGGGGGTGAAGTGGTTAAAGGGGTTTTGGGACAGCCTAATGGTTCGGGAGTGAAGTGGTTAAAGGGGTTTTGGGACAGCCTAATGGTCCGGGGGGTGAAGTGGTTAAAGGGGTTTTGGGACAGCCTAATGGTTCGGGGGTGAAGTGGTTAAAGGGGTTTTGGGACAACCTAATGGTTTGGGGGTGAAGTGGTTAAAGGGGTTTTGGGACAACCTAATGGTTCGGGGGTGAAGTGGTTAAAGGGGTTTTGGGACAGCCTAATGGTTCGGGGGTGAAGTGGTTAAAGGGGTTTTGGGACAGCCCTACTTATTTTACTTGCTGTGTAAAGAAACTAGAAGGAAAAATAAAGATAAAGCTGAGACATATCTTGTGAAGAGCTACACTTGTATCTTTTGGGGAGCACAACGTTGCAGAATTGCCAATGAAGGGTCAGCGGTTGTTACAAAGTCAAATGATAAACTCTCACAAGTCATGTAGAAGAATCCAATGAAGGCCGGTGACTTGTCGGTATGGTTCCCCTATCAAGATGGTTCCTGTAAGGACTGCGCAGGCGCAATCCTTGCCGACGGAAATCTCCGAACCTCGGCCGACATTCAGGCTCATTCATTAACATCCTCATGGATGGGAGGATGTTAAAAAAATAAATAAAACAAAAGAGCCAGGAGGCTGAGCGAGCGTAGAGAGCCACCTGAGCGAAACGAGGACGTGAGGCCGCATGGCCACTTACCTCAAATTCCACGTCGCCCTGGAGGTTCGGTGATTTCCGTCGGCAAGGATTGCGCATGCGCAGTCCTTACAGGAACCATCTCGATAGCCGGAACCATATCGTCAGATCACCAGGCCTTGCATGCGACTCTACAAGCCCCTCGAGGGGAACCTCTGAGTAGAACGCGGCGGTGGATCTGGCCGTTTCCTAGCGATTTATAAATACGAGATTCATCCTGGAAGAATTTTCAGCCCGGATAATTCCACCTACACAGAATAATAGAACTGTTGGCATCGTTGTTTGGATTCGGCACGGCTGTGCTGGCGTGGGCATATTTGGCAGCGTTGGCGATGGCGGCCCACCGGTATCCCAGATACCCCCGAGAGGCAGCCAAGCGTCTTGTCTTTCCTGCTGTGAGAACGGGTTGCTCTATTTTTTTTTTCTCCTTTTTACTGATATTAGAATTTAATTAAATCTCAAGCGACCTCTGTTGATTTCCGGTTAATGACCCGTGGAGCCCCCCCCCCCTCTGTGCCCCGGTGTCCTGGGAAAAGGCCCTTGTTTTCTTGACTGGTGACAGCCCCCCCCCCCCACACACACAAATGGCCCCCTCAATGGATTTTATTCCATCGCTGTAATGTCGCACCGCGCGCTGCGAGTTCAAGAGAGTTAAATGAGGCCCCTCCCCCCCCTCTCTTGCTGTCAATGAGGCCTTTTGTGGCCGCGGCCCCCGATTTGTTGATCTGTACGCCGCGCAACAAACAAACTGAGAGAAGCGCAACACAAAGGAAATCGCAGCAATTGTGTGTCGGCATGAATGCATTTTTTTGTGTCACTTGCCGATGATTGAAACGTTTTTAGAACAATTTGTATCTTTTGGAATAGAAACTTGTGCTGTAAAATGATTCTCAGGGTCGGCTTTCTCATGAGTTGGCGCGGGTCCGGCCGTCCTCCATTATCTTTCCTTGAGGGTCCAGACAGGGCCGTGTTAATGGCATCATGGGCCCCTGGGCAAAGCTCTGATGTTTTTGGGGAATTTTTATTATAGCAAAAAGTAAAAAATATTGAATTTTTTTTCAAAATTGGCGCATTTATTTTTTAGTTTGTAGCGCAAAAAAAAAAAAACGCAGAGGTGATCAAATACCACCAAAAGAAAGCTCTATTTGTGGGAAAAAAAGGACGTCAATTTTGTTTGGGAGCCGCGTCGCATGAACGCGCAATTGTCAGTTAAAGCGACGCAGTGCCGAATCGCAAAAAGTGGCCCGGTCATTGGGTAGCCAAATGGTCCGGGGCCAAAGAGGTTAAAGACTGCATGGGCTATCTGGAAGAATTTCTTTATGCTTAGACCAGGGCGGTGCGTAGAGACGTCTATAGGCCAGGGCGGTGCGTAGAGACGTCTATAGACCAGGGCGATGCGTAGAGACGTCTATAGACCAGGGCGGTGCGTAGAGACGTCTATAGACCAGGGCGGTGCGTAGAGACGTCTATAGACCAGGGCGGTGCGTAGAGACGTCTATAGACCAGGGCGGTGCGTAGAGACGTCTATAGACCAGGGCGGTGTGTATAGAGACGTCTATAGACCAGGGCGGTGTGTATAGAGACGTCTATAGACCAGGGCGGTGCGTAGAGACGTCTATAGACCAGGGCGGTGTGTATAGAGACGTCTATAGACCAGGGCGGTGTGTATAGAGACGTCTATAGACCAGGGCGGTGTGTATAGAGACGTCTATAGACCAGGGCGGTGTGTATAGAGACGTCTATAGACCAGGGCGGTGTGTATAGAGACGTCTATAGACCAGGGCGGTGTGTGTAGAGACGTCTATAGACCAGGGCGGTGTGCGTAGAGACGTCTATAGACCAGGGCGGTGCGTGGAGACGTCTATAGACGAGGGCGGTGCGTAGAGACGTCTATAGGCCAGGGCGGTGCGTGGAGACGTCTATAGGCCAGGGCGGTGCGTGGAGACGTCTATAGACGAGGGCGGTGCGTGGAGACGTCTATAGACGAGGGCGGTGCGTGGAGACGTCTATAGACGAGGGCGGTGCGTGGAGACGTCTATAGACGAGGGCGGTGCGTGGAGACGTCTATAGACGAGGGCGGTGCGTGGAGACGTCTATAGACGAGGGCGGTGCGTGGAGACGTCTATAGACGAGGGCGGTGCGTGGAGACGTCTATAGACGAGGGCGGTGCGTGGAGACGTCTATAGACGAGGGCGGTGCGTGGAGACGTCTATAGACGAGGGCGGTGCGTGGAGACGTCTATAGACGAGGGCGGTGCGTGGAGACGTCTATAGACGAGGGCGGTGCGTAGAGACGTCTATAGGCCAGGGCGGTGCGTAGAGACGTCTATAGGCCAGGGCGGTGCGTAGAGACGTCTATAGGCCAGGGCGGTGCGTAGAGACGTCTATAGGCCAGGGCGGGTGCGGAGAGACGTCTATAGACCAGGACGGGTGCGTAGACGTCCTATAGACCAGGGCGGTGCGTAGAGACGTCTATAGGCCAGGGCGGTGTGTATAGAGACGTCTATAGGCCAATGCGGCGGTGCGTAGAGACGTCTATAGACCAGGGCGGGGCGTAGAGACGTCTATAGGCCAGGGCGGTGTGTATAGAGACGTCTATAGGCCAGGGCGGTGCGTAGAGACGTCTATAGACCAGGGCGGGTGCGTAGAGACGTCTATAGACCAGGGCGGGTGCGTAGAGACGTCTATAGGCCAGGGCGGTGCGTAGAGACGTCTATAGGCCAGGGCGGTGCGTAGAGACGTCTATAGGCCAGGGCGGTGCGTAGAGAGACGTCTATAGACACCATGCCGTCCTCTGCTGATCTATTTGGAGGGATTAATAGAGGTTGTTGTATTATCTTTATGTGTGACGGATGACTAATTGGTGAACGGGCACTCGTCCAATAACGGAGAAGACAAGTTTGTTCCTGTGACTGATCCGGTCGTAGACTTTCACCCAATCCTTTCCATCTCCATGTTCATCACTCCGCTTAAAGCACAGGAGAATTTTCTGGTACAGGGGTCTACATGGTGATGGTGTGACCCGGCGGGCACAGTGCCCACACCCACGGAGGTGTTCTGTATTCCAGGCCCTGAATGTAGCTGCAGCATAATGCCATAGACTTTGATGGGCTGCAGGCAGCGGGGGGGGGGGGGGGGGGGGGGGGGGGGGGGGGGGGGGGGGGGGGGGGGGGGGGGTTCCCTGGGTGCCCTAAAACCCCCTGGGACCCCACAGCAGGTAGACACCCCCATGTATAAGGGGCCCAATACAGAAGGTGTCCGTGTGTCTCACTCCACAGAAACTGGAAGTTTATTCCTCACACCCTCTCCCTCACATCGGAGCAGATTCTTCATGGCTGAGCAGCTCCTTGGTATCTCTTCTCTTTACAACGGCCATTTGTTTTCGTTTTTTTTGGTATGTTAAACAAAAAAAAACTTTTTCAATTGGATGATTTCCTGAGTCTTACTGGGTATTCATTACAATGTACTCAACTTCATTATAATAAAAAAAAACTCCCGTAGTTCAGCAATTTGATTGTCTGGTATTGTGAGATGTATGGGGGAGGGGCGGGAGAAACGCAAATTCGCTGAATTTGGAATGCCTGAATTGTCTATTAACTTGCATTAAAACTGTTATTTGTTTCTTCTGTTTTATAGCCGGAGTCTTGAAAATGCCAACCGTGCCATTAATGGTGAGTACCGCGTCCCACTCAGCTCTACAAACATAACTCGTGTGCCCTCTGTCACCCCTCATGCCAACCCATTTTATCTCCCATTTTTTATCTCTTTCGCCTTCTCCCTCTCCCCTCTCACTCTTTTTTCCTTTCCCCCCCCCCTGCTCGCTCTCCCCCCCCCCCCCCCCCCCCGCTTGCTCTCTCTCGCTCTCCCTCCACTCGCTTGGTCTCTCTCGCTCTCCCCCCGCTCGCTTGCTCTCTTTCGCTCTCCCCCCCGCTCGCTTGCTCTCTCTTGCTCTCCCCCCCCTGCTCGCTTGCTCTCTATCGCTTTCCCCCCCCGCTTGCTCTTGCTTTCCCCCCCGCTTGCTCTTGCTTTCCCCCCCCGCTTGCTCTTGCTTTCCCCCCCGCTTGCTCTTGCTTTCCCCCCCGCTTGCTCTTGCTTTCCCCCCCGCTTGCTCTTGCTTTCCCCCCCGCTTGCTCTTGCTTTCCCCCCCGCTTGCTCTTGCTCTCCCCCCGCTCGCTCTTGCCCTCTCTCTGTGCTCTCTCTCTCCGCTCTCTCTCTCTCCGCGCTCTCTCTCTCTCTCTCTCTCTCTCTCTCTCTCTCTCTCTCTCGCTCTCTCTCTCTCAGCCCTCTCTCGCTCTCTCTCTCTCCGCTCTCTCTCTCTCCGCTCTCTCTCTCCGCTCTCTCTCTCTCTCCCCCCCCCGCTCTCTCTCTCCCCCCCCCGCTCTCTCTCTCTCCCCCCCGCTCTCTCTCTCTCTCTCTCTCTCTCCCCCCCCCGCTCTCTCTCTCTCTCTCTCTCTCTCTCTCTCTCTCCCCCCCCGCTCTCTCTCTCCCCCCCCCGCTCTCTCTCTCTCTCTCTCCCCCCGCTCTCTCTCTCTCTCTCCCCCCCCGCTCTCTCTCTCTCTCTCTCCCCCCCCGCTCTCTCCCCCCCCCCTCTCTCCCCCCCCGCTCTCTCCCCCCCGCTCTCTCCCCCCCCGCTCTCTCTCTCTCTCTCCCCCCCCGCTCTCTCTCTCTCTCTCCCCCCCCCCGCTCTCTCTCTCTCTCCCCCCCCGCTCTCTCTCTCTCTCCCCCCCCCGCTCTCTCTCTCTCTCTCTCTCTCCCCCCGCTCTCTCTCTCTCTCTCTCTCTCTCCCCCCCCGCCTCTCTCTCTCTCTCTCTCTCTCTCTCTCTCCCCCCGCTCTCTCTCTCTCTCTCTCTCTCTCTCCCCCCGCTCTCTCTCTCTCCCCCCGCTCTCTCTCTCCCCCCCGCTCTCTCTCTCCCCCCCCCGCTCTCTCTCTCTCCCCCCCCGCTCTCTCTCTCTCTCTCTCTCTCCCCCCGCTCTCTCTCTCTCTCTCTCTCCCCCCGCTCTCTCTCTCTCCCCCCGCTCTCTCCTCCCCCCCGCTCTCTCTCTCCCCCCCCCGCTCTCTCTCTCCCCCCCCCGCTCTCTCTCTCTCCCCCCCCCGCTCTCTCTCTCCCCCCCCGCTCTCTCTCTCTCTCTCCCCCCCGCTCTCTCTCTCTCTCTCTCCCCCCCGCTCTCTCTCTCTCTCTCCCCCCGCTCTCTCTCTCTCTCTCTCCCCCCGCTCTCTCTCTCTCTCCCCCCGCTCTCTCTCTCTCTCCCCCCCCCCGCTCTCCCCCCCCTCTCTCTCTCTCTCTCCCCCCCCGCTCTCTCTCTCTCTCTCCCCCCCGCTCTCTCTCTCTCTCTCTCTCTCTCTCCCCCCCCGCTCTCTCTCTCTCTCTCTCTCTCTCTCTCTCTCTCTCTCTCCCCCCCCCGCTCTCTCTCTCTCTCCCCCCTCTCTCTCTCTCTCCCCCCCCTCTCTCTCTCTCTCTCTCTCTCTCTCTCTCTCTCTCTCTCTCCCCGCTCTCTCTCTCTCTCTCTCTCTCTCTCTCTCTCTCTCTCTCTCCCCCCGCTCTCTCTCTCTCTCTCTCCCCCCCGCTCTCTCTCTCTCTCTCTCTCTCTCTCTCTCTCTCTCTCTCTCTCTCTCTCTCTCCCCCCGCTCTGTCTCTCCGCTCTCTCTCTCTCTCCGCTCTCTCTCTCTCTCTCTCTCTCTCTCTCCGCTCTCTCTCTCTCTCCCCCCCCGCTCTCTCTCCCCCCCCCCTCTCTCTCCCCCCGCTCTCTCTCTCTCTCCTCTCTCTCTCTCTCTCTCTCTCTCTCCCCCCCGCTCTCTCTCCCCCCGCTCTCTCTCTCTCTCTCTCTCTCTCTCTCTCTCTCTCTCTCTCTCCCCCCGCTCTGTCTCTCCGCTCTCTCTCTCTCTCCGCTCTCTCTCTCTCTCTCTCTCTCTCTCTCTCCCCGCTCTCTCTCTCTCTCTCTCCCCCCCGCTCTCTCTCCCCCCCGCTCTCTCTCTCTCTCCTCTCTCTCTCTCTCTCTCTCTCTCTCTCTCTCCCCGCGCTCTCTCTCCCCGCACTCTCTCTCCCCCCGCTCGCTCTCTCTCTCCCCCCCCCCCTCTGATTAAGGCAGTGTGACATCTCCGCCACTCAGTAATTTCACACTCCGCAGACACCGCGCTGCACACTTTATGGCGCTCACATCTCATTTTAATAACACTTTTCTCAGCCTCACTCACTGAATTAATTATTTCAGGGAAAATAAAGAAGAGAGAATCCCTTTTTTCTGCCGTCTCTCCCGATTCCTCCAATAATTGAATTCTCGCTTTTCTTCCCCTTGTGTTTCTTTGTTGCCTTTTCTGTTTTGGTGATTTATGCGTCTAATTAAATCATAACAAGCTGTAGTGATGGCGCATTTCCTCGCCTTATTCACATACCCGAGAAAAGCGCGTTAATTAGCTTGAAAGAGTGACTTGGTGGAACGAATACATCACTCTGCGATCGCGGCGTGCGATGTTTGCGAACGCCATTAATAGAGCAAGTGACAGTCTTATAGAATTATAATTAAAGTAATAAGGGAATGTAATTAATAACAAGACGCAGTTCCTGCGAATCTAACAGGAAATATAATTAACTTTTGTATTTTATTGCCGCGTTTCGGGTTTGGAAGATGTCGGGAAGTGATGGAATCGCACAGACGTGTGTGCGGTGCGGAGAGACCAAGTACCGGGGCCCCGAAATGGCCATTACACCGCATGCGACTCTTCCTCCTCCGGGGTCTATTGCCTTCCCTGTTAGATTGTAAGCTCTTTGGGAGAGTATTTTTTCATTACAGGTATTTTGTGTCTTCGAAAAGATTAATCCATCCAAAACTTTTAGCTTGATGCTGGAAAACCTAGCGCTCTGTTAGACTGTATTGTTGAGACCATTATGAGGGGTTCCCACCATCCCTGTGCCGAGTTCCCGGGTCTGTACACCCGCTGTGCCCATTATGAGGGGTTCCCACCATCCCTGTGCTGAGTTCCCGGGTCTGTACACCCGCTGTGCCCATTATGAGGGGTTCCCACCATCCCTGTGCTGAGTTCCTGGGTCTGTACACCCGCTGTGCCCATTATGAGGGGTTCCCACCATCCCTGTGCCGAGTTCCCGGGTCTGTACACCCGCTGTGCCCATTATGAGGGGTTCCCACCATCCCTGTGCTGAGTTCCCGGGTCTGTACACCCGCTGTGCCCATTATGAGGGGTTCTCACCATCCCTGTGCTGAGTTCCCGGGTCTGTACACCCGCTGTGCCCATTATGAGGGGTTCTCACCATCCCTGTGCTGAGTTCCCGGGTCTGTACACCCGCTGTGCCCATTATGAGGGGTTCCCAACATCCCTGTGCCGAGTTCCCGGGTCTGTACACCCGCTGTGCCCATTATGAGGGGTTCCCACCATCCCTGTGCTGAGTTCCCGGGTCTGTACCCCCCGCTGTGCCCATTATGAGGAGTTCCCACCATCCCTGTGCTGAGTTCCCGGGTCTGTACACCCGCTGTGCCCATTATGAGGGGTTCCCACCATCCCTGTGCTGAGTTCCCGGGTCTGTACCCCCCGCTGTGCCCCATTATGAGGAGTTCCCACCATCCCTGTGCTGAGTTCCCGGGTCTGTACACCCGCTGTGCCCATTATGAGGGGTTCCCACCATCCCTGTGCTGAGTTCCCGGGTCTGTACACCCGCTGTGCCCATTATGAGGGGTTCCCACCATCCCTGTGCTGAGTTCCCGGGTCTGTACACCCGCTGTGCCCATTATGAGGGGTTCCCACCATCCCTGTGCTGAGTTCCCGGGTCTGTACCCCCGCTGTGCCCATTATGAGGGGTTCCCACCATCCCTGTGCTGAGTTCCCGGGTCTGTACACCCGCTGTGCCCATTATGAGGGGTTCCCACCATCCCTATGCTGAGTTCCCGGGTCTGTACACCCGCTGTGCCCATTATGAGTGGTTCCCACCATCCCTATGCTGAGTTCCCGGGTCTGTACACCCGCTGTGCCCCATTATGAGGTGTTCCCACCATCCCTGTGCTGAGTTCCCGGGTCTGTACACCCGCTGTGCCCATTATGAGGGGTTCCCACCATCCCTGTGCTGAGTTCCCGGGTCTGTACACCCGCTGTGCCCCATTATGAGGGGTTCCCACCATCCCTGTGCTGAGTTCCCGGGTCTGTTTATTAAAGTGCTTAACCTATGCAGTCTTACCCGAAGGCCTCGATGCGCAACAACCTACCAGCATGTCTTTTTTTGGGGGTTCACCTGCTGTCTATTATGAGGGGTTCCTAGGTCTGTACACCCGCTGTGCCCAATATGAGGGGTTTCCTCCATCCCAGTAGTTATAGCTCTACAAAAATAAATGAAACAAATAACATAACATCAGATAAGTATGAATATACAAAAATAATATAGACATGGTGCGCGACAGGGGCGTTGCTAGGTCTGCAAGAGACTTGGGGCTAGAGCCCAACCTTTTTAAAGGTCCGGGGGGGGGGGGGGGGGCGGCGTGGATATCACGCGGGTGGTTAAGAATTTTTTGCGGGGCAATGGCTGGTGTTGGCGCTTCAATCATCTTGGCACCATGGTTAATATGGTGTCAAGGGGATTGAAGTGCATTATTTCTATTGTTACATTGTAATTATATAATGAAGTGGTTCAACTCGCCATAATGCAGAATCAGCAGGAGCCTTGGGCATGTCACTTGCCACATCTCCTGCCACCAGAAGCAGCTTGACACTTGCCACCGTCGCCCGGCACCAGATGTGGATTGTCGCCCGGCCGGCACCAGATGTGGATTGTCGCCCGGCCGGCACCAGATGTGGATTGTCGCCTGCCACTGTCGCCCGCCACTAGATGCGGCTTGTCACTTGCTACTGTTGCCCGCCACCAGATGCGGCTTGCCACCGTCGCCCGGCACTATTTGCGGATTGCCACTTGCCAAGCCAGCCAGTGCCACCAAATGTACATTGTCGCTGCGTTGGTGGCAGGCCGTCAGCACTGGCCCCTGTAGCGCAGAGGCATTTGCAGCTGTCGGTTCTGAGTGAGGGCAGGAGTGCAGTGATGCGGGGCGGCCAGTAAGAGATGATGTAATCTCGCTGCTCCCCGCTGCACCTCCGACATGAAAGAGGCCTGGCTGTTAGAGTGGAAGAGCAATGATGCAGGGCAGTATATCTTCTCTGCGCGTCTGCCCGCTCGCTTCTCTCATCCTCCTGCCTGGCTCTCTCGTGCAGCCCAGACTCTCGCCGCGGCCTAACCGCAGGGAGGCCACGTTCCACTAGTTAGGCAAGAGACAGGGGTGCTATGGGCCTCAGATTCGGGGCCATAGCCCCAATAGCCACCCCCTAACGACGCCACAGGTGCTTGATACCGATTAATTGGGCAATCGGGCACTGGGGCATCTCATCCCCCCCCCCCACACCATATAGCAGGAATCAACATCCCAGTATCCCTAAATGGTCCCCAAGGGGCAGGGGCAGCACAGAGTATGTCCCTGGGACAGCAAGCCAACACTACCGCAGTGTGGCTGCAGAGGACGGAAAGGAGACCAAATAAAACTAAAAAAGAAGAAAATATTAGATAGAGAAGAATAACTCTCATAGAGCCCATGTCTGTCCCATAAAAAGGGCCAACATTGGCCTCAATACCCAAGTGAAGATCAGATTAGGAAAGAAGGGGCGCTGGGATGGCCAGAGAAATCCAGTCAATCAAAAGGCATTTAGATTGGAACTTACCCTTTAGGTTCACCCTCCTTTTTTTTTTTTTTTTCTTGGAACCCCCCCCCCCCCCTTTGAATCGCTGAGCTGGCCTTCCATCAATCTAGGATGACGCGGTGGGGCTCGTCTTTTGTACGGTTCCAAATTACCATGTCAATGTGGCAATCAGCATGCTGGTCTCATCTCAATCCCCCTCCATTCTCATTAACCCGCTTATTTTTTTTCCTTTTCTCCCCTCGTTGACATTCGGAGAGGTGACTCCATGCTGGAAGTGGCGGCGTAGAAGATTTGGTGGCGCGGCGGCGGCAGCGGGGAGTTTACAGCTGCCTTCTGTGTTAAGTATCCGATTTTAGTGGGTAAAATATTCACAGCTGTTTTTCTATGGGTTCAGAGAAAAGAAGGGGGGGGTCTCTGTCTCTGAGCTGGGAGGGGGTGGGATGCACGTTTAGCCTCTCGCTGCGCTGTCGAGGGCCTGTCAAGACCTTGGCGGGTGGAAGAAAGGGGGGTAATTTGTCAGAGCCATAGAAGGGGAGCGGTTTGCCACCAAAAGTGAAAAGGGGAATTAGATCATTGTGCAGGGGGCCCTGACACGCTGCCTCTCCCGGGGTGCCTGGCTTAGAGGAACGACGACTTCCAGCTCTGCATTCCTGATTAGACAGACCCAGGCTGGTAAAGAGGACCTGTCTACCAGGCGGGAGAGACTCACAGACCTCTAATATATTACAGTATTTAAGGGTTGGAGATTAATTATTTATTATTTAATTTTTTATTAGTACCTAGTATTCATTCACTGAATGTATTTATGATTTATTTTTATTTGTGTATTTATTTTACATGTATGTATGTATGTATGTATGTATGTAGTAGTAGGCAGCTGGTGCTCCATCGGTCAGGGGAGCGGCAGACAGACCTGACCACAGACCCCCCCCCCCCGTTTTGTCGCTCCAGTCCAACAACACTCACCAATGACATCACCCTCTGGTCACCCTTTCGCCCCCTGTCACTTCTCCTCCCTGGCCAATTGGGTCTTCGGACTCCCTGGCCAATTTGGGTCTTCGGACACCCTGGCCAATTGGGTCTTCGGACTCCCTGGCCAATTTGGCGGCTGGTGCTTAATCTTTTTTGGGGGGGCGCAGCCACTGTGCCCAGCAAAAGCAGCCACTCTGCCATCAATGGCCAGTCATCGGCCATCATAGGGACACCTGTCACCCCCCTCCCTAGGCCAAGTAGCAATATTACCAATTGCTGTGCCGGCGCCACACTTCAGCAGGCCGGCCGCGGTGCTGGGAGTGCGGGAGGCGGCCACAGGACGACAGGTGTTTTTTTTTTTTTCCGAGCAGGGGGTAGCTTTTTTCCAGTCTCTCCCCCCCCCCCCCCCCCCCATGGCGCCCATGGCACTTGCGATGACTGCAATACCCTAGATACACCACTGTTTGCACTCCCTTCACAGTTTATCTCTTCTCACTCCCTGGCCAATTTGGGTCTTCTCACTCCCTGGCCAATTTGGGTCTTCTCATTTCCTGGCCAATTTGGGTCTTCTCACTCCCTGGCCAGTTTGGGTCTTCGCACTCCCTGGCCAATTTGGGTCTCCGCACTCCCTGGCCAATTTGGGTCTCCGCACTCCCTGGCCAATTTGGGTCCCCGGACTCCCTGGCCAATTTGGGTCTCCGGACTCTCTGGCCAAATTGGGTCTTCGGCCCCGCCTCCTGATTGGCCAGGAGGCGAAATGGGAAGACATTAACGAATATTCGCTAAGGTCGCACATCAGGGCAGGCTCAGGGCGCAGGGGGGGGGGCGGGCTGCCACCTTAAATTCTTACCAATAAAATAGAGTTCATGGCAATTAAAAGTTTTATCAGCTGTTAAAACGGATCTGCATTAAAAACGGGTACTGCCGTTTACGTGTTTTATTCAAAAAAATCATTAAATAGTATTTGACCATCCTGTAGATCTGCATACTGTTAAAGGGCTAGGCCGTGTTATAGATCAGCTGCTATTTTATTGCACCCTGCTTTCAGTCCAACACATGAAGCATGCCCATGTTTGTAAAGATGCCAATCAGTTTAATCTGAAGATGGAAGAGCGAGTGGTGGGGGGATGGGATTGCAATGCTGGCGCGGTGACCTTTGTATCTCTTGGATCAGAACGATGGCCGTTTACGGGTATTGCACACAGGGAGAATGTACGACGCCGAAGGGAACGCAAGCAAAAGTCTTCTTAGAGGAGATTGACCCAATAATGGGATTTCGGCTTCTTAAGGAGATTTACGTCACAGAGTAAAGGGCTTGGTAGATTACGTCTTGTAGTAGAGGCGAAGAGGAGTGTGCTGTGTTGGTCTTTTCAGCTGGGGGTGCTTTATCCTGGACTAAGCTGTGCGTCTCATCAGCATTGGAGGTCAGGGACCTGGCTTTGGTTAACGGGTCACAAGGCTGAACCGATTGAATTCCCGTCCTGTGTATTTTGAGAAGGCGGTTGCCTGGAGTTCGGCTTGAAGTGGCCCTTGTACCCTAGAGCAGCGTTTCTCAACTCCAGTCCTCAAGGCGCTTCAACAGGTCATGTTTTCAGGATTTCCCTTAGAGCAGGGGTGTCAAACTCAATTTTATCGTGGGGCCACATAAGCATTATGATTGCCCTCAAAAGGACCCATTAAATCTGTAAGATTAGATGTCCAGCGCATTTCCCCCCCCCCCCCCCACCATCAGAAGTTGAGTCCCCCCCACTCTCCGTTACGTCACAGTTCACCCCCCTTTCATTATGCTGCTGCTGGGAAGAAGCTGGATGCATTGCTTGAAAGTAAGGGTCTGGAGTAGGACCAGAGGAGGGCTGGAGCTGCTGTAGAGGTGTGAGGGCCACATGAAATGGCCTGGAGGGCCGGGTTCGGCCTGCGGGCCTTGTGTTTGACACCTGCGCCTTAGAGGAAATGGCTGTGGTAATTACTAAGGCAGTGAACCCAATCAAATAACCTGTGCAAATTAATGGAAAGCCTGAAAACATGACCTGTTGGGGCGCCTTGAGGACTGGAGTTGAGAAACGTTGCCCTAGAGAGAGGCTAGGAAGCTCATCTCGAGTCCGAGACCCAATGCCCTCAAGTTCTTCTATTCTTGGACTCCTGCTGTCTAGCCGTTGGCCACATCAATAACTCGTCGTTTCCCCAAGCTGGAGGCCAAAGGTCGCCTCTACTACAAGACGTAATCTACTAAGCCCTTTACTCTGTGACGTAAGTCTCCTTAAGAAGCCGAAATCCCATTATTGGGTCAATCTCCTCTAAGAAGACTTTTGCTTGCGTCGTACATTCTCCCTGTGTGCAATTCCTGTAAACGGCCATCGTTCTGATCCAAGAGATACAAAGGTCACCGCGCCAGCATTGCAAACCCATCCCCCCCACGACTCGCTCTTCCATCTTCAGATTAAACTGATTGGCATCTTTACAAACATGGCGGGTGCGTCGGGCTGCGGGTGTCAGACACTCAATTACACCGCACCCTGTGATCGCCCCGAAGGCCGTTTTTTTTCTTTTTTTTAATCTGCCTGTTTTGGCACGGAGGCGCGCGGCATTCGTCTTGGCGCTGTCGTGGTAGCAATTACTGACTAATTGGGGATGTGATTTAAATTTCGCTTTGTCAAAATGATTGAAGGTCTGCGCCGCAATATGGCTCGCCGGCGCGCGGGGTAGAGGACGGAAATTGATGGTCTCGATGCGTTTCCGTTTGGTCAGAGGACGGTAAGCAGGAGCAGAAGGGACGGCACAACGGGCCTGATAATCTACTGTATTGGTGGAAAATTGCAAGAGAAACAAATCGGCTGTTTTTTTTTGTGCGTTTTTCAGGGCGTTTTTGTACCGTGTTTTTAAAGCATTTTTCAGCTTTATTTTTTAATTAGCCAATAGAGAAAAAAGAACAAATGTATCATCATTTGTTGCTGTGTTTTTCAACTTTTTCATCTGCTTTTATTTATATTGTTTTTTGGTTGAGGTCAGAGCTTCATTTTTATTTATTTTTTCAAATTGTATCATTTGTTGGGTTGTGTGTGTGTGTGTGTGTGTGTGTGTGTGTGTGTGTGTAAACGCACACACCCCTGTGAGGAGAGGAGATGCAGATCGTGAGTTCCTACAAGCTGGGAATCATGATCTGTCATCTCCTATAGCAGAGCTACTAGCCAGGCCTCAAGGCGTACTCGCCACCAGTTGCCCCGCCCAACCCCTACCATGTCCCACCCCTAATCCCGCCCCTAGACACGCCCTCATAAATTATCTCATGAAATGACAGTTAAATGTTTTATGCAGAATTAAGTTATAAAAATTAAATATTAACAACAACTTTATCCACACCCAAAAATGCAGCCTGCCCATGTCTACCAGTGCAGCCAGGTGTCCCCAGTGCAGCCAGGTGTCCCCATAGCAGCCTACCTATGCTGGGTGAGAGGAGAGGAGCCGGAGCTGCCACCTGGTTGTTCAAAGCGCGGGGAACATAACAGCTTTCAATTCAATAGCTGTGTTCCCCGCCGCGAGCCATCATATACAGCCGGGAAACTTTGATAGACAGATCAGATATAAATTATTTGTATTTATTTTTGTATTAAAAATACAGATTTAAAAAAAATATATATATATATTATATAATTTTTTTTAAATCTGTATTTTTAATAATAAAAAAAGTGTGTGTATATATATATATATATATATATATATATATATATATATATATATATATATATATATATATATATATATATATATATATATATATATATATATATATATATATATATATATATATATATATATATATATATATATATATATATATATATATATATATATATATATATATATATATATATATATATATAATTTTTTTTTTATTATTAAAAATACAGATTTAAAAAAAAATATTTATATAATATATATATATATATATATATAAATATATATATATAAAAATATATAAATATATATATATATATATAAAAAAATATATATATATATATAAAAAAATATATAAATATTTTTTTTAAATCTGTATTTTTAATAATAATTTTTTTTTATATATATATATATATATATATATATATATATATATATATATATATATATATATACACATTTTTTTATTATTAAAAATACACGGTTAAAAAATAAATAATAATTTATATATTGTGTGTGTATATATATATTTTCTTTAAATCTGTATTTTTATTTTTTTAAACAAAAGATAAAAACCGCAGAGGTGATCAAATACCACAAAAGAAAGCTCTATTTGTGGGGAAAAAATTATAAAAATATCATTTGGGTGCAGCGTTGTATGACCGCGCAATTGTCATTCAAAGTGCATCATTGGTCTGGGCAGGAGAGGGGCTTAAGTGCCCGGTAAGCAAGTGGTTAATTGTGAAACAAAGTTACATCCCTAGCACATGAACCCCCCCCCCCCCCCAAAAAAAAACAACTGAGGGTCCCCCCCCCTCCTACATATATGCACATAGAAACCTTACCGCACATGGTGGGGCGCCTACGCCTGAAACCGTCAATTGTGAAACACATGTTGCATATCGCTGTGCACGCTGGAGTGAGAGCAAAAATTCTAGCGTCAAACCTTCATAACGCTAAACTGATGACCTATAGGAAGCTTTTATAGCGCGCGCCTATGGGAAATCTAGGGTACTGAGATGTTTAAGGTTTGACATGTTGGGTATCTATTTGCATAGGAGAGCGGAGTCGGGAGCAGACACAGCAGTTTTGGGGTTATCAGGAAGGGACCCCTATTTGTAGAATTGTATGCCAGTGTCACAGGTGTGTCTGCTGCAGGGGGGGGGGGGGGGGGGGGGGGCATTTTTTCAGTTTTCCTGGCCACTGAACGCACGCTATGTAGACTCTTGGCAGGCCGCGTGATTTAATGAGCTCCAGACAGGTAAACTGCGTCTGGCTGTCACATAACGAAGGCGGATGTCATGTCTGGAATTCCGATCCTCGGCCAAGTTCATCACATCCTTGGCACAGACCGGGGCCCCGCTGTGTAGGAACCTGCTTGTACACCGCTCCTATGCTGGGAGACTCACGCGACCCAGGTGTCGGCGGAGCACGCGCTGGAATGTCTCCTAGGATTGGCTGCAGGTGAACATATTTGTATTGATATGACCCACCCGGGTCTGGTCCTGGGAGGTCGGGTGATCCGATTGGGTACGGGTCAGCGTTGGTCAGAGACCGGTGGATGATGAGCAATAGGCGTTTGCCCATCACCGCACCTCCCACCACACGCAGCACAGACATGGCCGCCAACTGGGAAATAAATGGCCAGTAAAGTGAACTAGTCATGACTAGGCTTACAGGAATATGTACCCCAAAGACGCACTTTATACAATCTTTTTTTTTTTTTTTTTTTTTACTGTTGTGGCGATGATTGGCAACAAAATGACTTGTGTGACAGTGATTGGGCACACTGTGTGGTGTGACAGTGATTGGGGACACTGTGTGGTGTGTTGGTGATCGGGCACACTGTGTGGTGTGTTGGTGATTGGGCACACTGTGTGGTGTGTTGGTGATTGGGCACACTGTGGTGTAGCGGTGATCGGGGACACTGTCTGGTGTGCAGTTGGGATCGGGGACACATGGTGTGTAGCGGTGATCGGGGACACTGTCTGGTGTGTAGTTGGGATCGGGGACACATGGTGTGTAGCGAGGATCGGGGACGCTGTCTGGTGTGTAGTTGGGATCGGGGACACATGGTGTGTAGCGGGGATCGGGGACACATGGTGTGTAGCGGGGATCGGGGACACTTTGCGCATGCTGCTTCCCCACAGCCTGATTTCATAGATGGCGCATAACTCGGAGGTAGGTCAACGCCGCCATCATTCAGTACTTACATCACACAGGTCCCTCTATGATATTGTCCCGCTATGATATTGTCCCGCTATGATATTGTCCCGCTATGATCTTGTCCCTCTATGATCTTGTCCCTCTATGATCTTGTCCCTCTATGATATCGTCCCTCTATGATATCGTCCCTCTATGATATTGTCCCGCTATGATATCGTCCCGCTATGATATCGTCCCGCTATGATCTTGTCCCTCTATGATCTTGTCCCTCTATGATCTTGTCCCTCTATGATCTTGTCCCTCTATGATCTTGTCCCTCTATGATCTTGTCCCGCTATGATCTTGTCCCTCTATGATCTTGTCCCTCTATGATCTTGTCCCTCTATGATCTTGTCCCTCTATGATATTGTCCCGCTATGATCTTGTCCCTCTATGATATCATCCCTCTATGATATTGTCCCTCTATGATATTGTCCCTCTATGATATCGTCCCGCTATGATATCGTCCCTCTATGATATCGTCCCGCTATGATATCGTCCCGCTATGATATCGTCCCGCTATGATCTTGTCCCTCTATGATCTTGTCCCTCTATGATCTTGTCCCTCTATGATCTTGTCCCTCTATGATCTTGTCCCTCTATGATCTTGTCCCTCTATGATCTTGTCCCTCTATGATCTTGTCCCTCTATGATCTTGTCCCTCTATGATATCGGCCCTCTATGATATCGTTCCTCTATGATATCGTCCCTCTATGATATCGTCCCTCTATGATATCGTCCCTCTATGATATCGTCCCTCTATGATCTCGGCCCTCTATGATCTCGGCCCTCTATGATCTCGGCCCTCTATGATCTCGGCCCTCTATGATCTCGGCCCTCTATGATCTCGGCCCTCTATGATCTCGGCCCTCTATGATCTCGGCCCTCTATGATATCGGCCCTCTATGATATCGGCCCTCTATGATATCGGCCCTCTATGATATCGTCCCTCTATGATATCGGCCCTCTATGATATCGTCCCTCTATGATATCGTCCCTCTATGATCTTGTCCCTCTATGATATCGGCCCTCTATGATCTCGGCCCTCTATGATCTCGGCCCTCTATGATCTCGGCCCTCTATGATCTCGGCCCTCTATGATCTCGGCCCTCTATGATCTCGGCCCTCTATGATCTCGGCCCTCTATGATCTCGGCCCTCTATGATATCGGCCCTCTATGATATCGGCCCTCTATGATATCGGCCCTCTATGATATCGGCCCTCTATGATATCGGCCCTCTATGATCTTGTCCCTCTATGATCTTGTCCCTCTATGATCTCGGCCCTCTATGATCTCGGCCCTCTATGATCTCGGCCCTCTATGATCTCGGCCCTCTATGATCTTGTCCCTCTATGATCTTGTCCCTCTATGATCTTGTCCCTCTATGATCTTGTCCCTCTATGATATTGTCCCTCTATGATATTGTCCCTCTAGCTGGGGGGTCTCTAGGTTTTTCTCCTCCATTCCCAGCCAGCTTCCGTCTCTCCCTGACAACCTGAGAGTTCTGTGTGACAACTACACAATGAGGAGGGAGGCCGAGGGGTCATCACTAATCTGTCTCCATACAATGGATTCCTCCCAGACCCCCCCCCCCCAATGTGAGCTAATAGGGGGGATTCATTCTCCCAAGATTATCTGATGTAGAGGCCTACCACTTAGACCCCCCCCCTCCCCCCCATTCCCCACAGTCACACACTATTATTATACATGTATATAGCTCTGACATATACCGCAGCACTGTACAGAGAACACTGAGCCAGTCACACCAGTCTCTGTACCAGAGGAGCTTACACTCTAATGCCCCCCCACAGTCACATCAGTCTCTGTACCAGAGGAGCTTACACTCTAATGCCCCCCCACAGTCACATCAGTCTCTGTACCAGAGGAGCTTACACTCTAATGCCCCCCCACAGTCACACCAGTCTCTGTACCAGAGGAGCTTACACTCTAATGCCCCCCCCCCCACCACAGTCACACTATTATACATGTATACAGCGGTGTAGTGATGTCACAGTGGCCCATGCTGTGTATAATTCCTCTGTTCCCGGGGGGAGGGGGAGTCTCTTCTCTGCAGCGTCTCATGAATTTCGGGTGAGGATATTGAATGACAGAGATAATTGGGCGTTTGCCCCTCTTGCTCCCCCCCCCGGCTCGGCGCTGGAAATGGGGTCGTGATCTGTTTAGATTTGTCTGCATTAAATGTAAACGCGTGATGGGAGGTCACCGACCCACCAACACCATCCATAGAGAGACTCCCGGCTGAGCCGTGTCCCCGGGGAGGGGGAGGGGGGGGGCGCGAGAGGATCTCTGCGGAGGAGTGTGCAATATAAAAAGACACAATAATGCAACTCTGTAATCATTACATCCTATTATTTTTATACAAGTACCTGAATATTACCGGATATCAGCCCCTGCAGGGCTTGGCGTGTGAGAGGAAGAAGCAGCACCAAGGAGCCACTCGGCTCGTGTTGAAAAGAAGCACGAGGTAGCGTTGAAGTAGTACAGGAACTTTTTTCTAAAGTCGGGGCGACGAAGACCGCCATCATTAACTTAACATGGGATTTCGCATGCCATGCGACTTAGGGGGTCTCACAAGTCGGACCCCCAAGTCACGTCGGTGTGAACCAATCCGTTTTTAGGATGAATATTCCTTTTATAGGTTTTCTCCCCCCCCCCCAAGGCCTGAAACGCTGCCAATGAATTCCGCGGAGACGCCCGCGTTTCTTAGTCGTGGATCTGATCGATAACGCATTTCAGAAAAGTTCTCATTGACACGCCCCCCCCTCCCCCCCTCGTGTTCTTATTGGTTTTATTATTGGACGCGACATGCGGGTCGCACGCACCGCCGCAAATCCCCCCCGTCGATCTCTTTCCTTTTATAACCTCACCCGCTGGGAGGGTCAGCCGGCGGCGTGCGCTCGCCGTTGTATGCAGATGTCGAACAAGGGCGATCCGACGGGGGCGCAGAACGCGAAAGGCTGCCTGTTTACGGATGCCGGCGTCCGCCAAATCCCTCTGCGAATTGAATCGTTTAATACCTGAGATGGGGGAGTGTAAAAAAAAAAAAAGTCGCCCTGCTAATCTTCCTTCTGAATGAAGCGTGAAATGGGATCAGCGAGCGGACGACGCGGCGAGAGGTCGGCGGGTCCTTCACTGCTTTCCCAGATAAAAGGGAGAGATGGGATTGCCTCTCGCCAGACGCTGTTATTAATACGTAGCGTGAAAAAAAAACGAAAGGGGCGAAGAGGGAGAAATAAATAAAAGGGGCGGCGCGGTTTGATATCGCCGCACTTTCATGACCTCCAGAAAGCGACCCGGCCGCTCTCTAATAGCTTTAATCTGCTGCCTTTTTACCCCCCTGTCTTGGCGTTCGGCGGTTTTGCATAATTGGAAATAGCGACGGGACAATAAATGCGGCACATCGGTGACTGTGATCTTTTCGGGGAGGGGGGGGGGGAGGGGTGACAGCTGGTCGGCACAGAGAGCAACTTCTTTTACAAATCACTGAATGAATAAATGAGGCACACGGAGGAGGCGTTGGTGAAGTCAGGGTCTTGCCGCATTCTAAACGCGGCGTGCTTTTGACTTTGAACTGCGGCTTTTTTCGGCTTGGCGATAGACGGCTTTGTGTTTTTTTTTTATTTTTATTTTGAAGTGGTAAGTTTAGAAGCCTGAATGAATAAATCCCGGACATGTCACAATATTCAGAAACTGTATCATTTTATTTTATTTTTACAGAAAAGCTCCACTTTTTATCAAATAAGATTGTAACATTGCAACATTGCAACATTGTAACATTGCAACATTGCAACCTTCAAGCAAATTGCAGCCACCAGGATTGCGTCGTCTCTGAGCCGGTGTCCTAAAAAATTCCTGGACTTGTGAAAAGTCTCGACCCACTTGGCTCCCCCTCCTCTTTTGGGGTCCCTCTTGGCTCCCCCTCCTCTTTTGGGGTCCCTCTTGGCTCCCCCTCCTCTTTTGGGGTCCCTCTTGGCTCCCCCTCCTCTTTTGGGGTCCCTCTTGGCTCCCCCTCCTCTTTTGGGGTCCCTCCTGGCTCCTCCTCCTCTTTTGGGGTCCCTCCTGGCTCCTCCTCCTCTTTTGGGGTCCCTCCTGGCTCCTCCTCTTTTGGGGTCCCTCTTGGCTCCTTCTCCTCTTTTGGGGTCCCTCTTGGCTCCTCCTCTTCACCGCTGCTTTATCG
>NW_024404601.1:0-5000 GCF_905171775.1 Rana temporaria | reverse complement strand
CGGGAGCGGCCCGGGCCGAGGTCCCTCTGCCTTTTCCGGGAGCGGCCCGGCCCGAGGTCCCTCTGCCTTTTCCGGGAGCGGCCCGGCCCGAGGTCCCTCTGCCTTTCCGGGAGCGGCCCGAGGTCCCTCTGCCTTTCCGGGAGCGGCCCGGCCCGAGGTCCCTCTGCCTTTCCGGGAGCGGCCCGGCCCGAGGTCCCTCTGCCTTTCCGGGAGCGGCCCGGCCCGAGGTCCCTCTGCCTTTTCCGGGAGTGGCCGGCCCGAGGTCCCTCTGCCTTTTCCGGGAGTGGCCCGGCCCGAGGTCCCTCTGCCTTTCCGGGAACGGCCCGGCCGAGTCGCCCTTTAGGCAGCACTCGTTGACTGCCATCCAGGGTTGCTGTGGGCTAGATACATTTTGGTAGTAGACTGTGGCCCCTGGACCGTAGTTTTGGAGACCATCTGCTCTGAGCGATTGGCACTGCCAGCGAAGCGAGCTCCCCCATGAAAACCGCCATCACTTGGGGTTTTCCCACCCTGCTACTGCATTGGGCGAGCCGCCTGCGCTTCTCCGACATCTTGTTTTCCCCGGATTGATTCTCATTTCCCCCCCCATAAAACCCTCTTAGAAGACGAATATGCTTTTATTGGCGTTGTAAGACGACCGTAATGAGGCGGGATAATATAGCGGCGGATGAGGCCGCTGCAGTTTGGAATCTTTTTTTTGGTGGTAAATCCTTTTGAATGTTGTCTTCACACGTCGGCGGGGAAGAGACAAATATTACGGAGGGCTCATTAGCGCGACAGATGTATGAATTTTCGCTGTAATTTGCGGCATGCTGCACAATCTGTTGGCTCCGCGCGCAGAACACGTGACCGACCGCGCTCCGTCTCGGGGAAAGCTGCAGTCGTCTCCATTAACCTCAATTACCCCGTACTGACGCGCCTGTGAGTGTCACCAAGTCCGGGCGCCTGGCTGCGAAGGGTCGGCGCTCCCAGAAGTCGCGGGTTAATGGCGGGTATCTGTCAGGCCGCAGTTTAGTAAACGGTAAAAAGAGATAAAAAAAAAAATCTGCAAATCCCTGGATGGTAATTGTGCGTTATGCGAGCGAGCGAGTCCGCCACTTGAAGAGGAGTGATGGATTTTTTTTTTGGGGACGCGCGTTCCGTCAGCTGCGAGGAGGAGACGGAGCCAAGGATTCACTTCTAACATAATTACCGAGAAGGATTTTGTGTGCGAAGGCGGGGGAGGGGGGGATTATTACCGCTAATCAGGGAATTATTTTTTCGTTTTTCAGGATAGAGAAAGAAAAGGGGAGGAGGGGGGATTAACATTAACCCCAAATAACATCAATCCCAACGCAATTTCTATCAAACGGAATTGTTTAAAGCAGAATTTACAAGCGGATAATAATAATGGATTCAAATGAATGCGGCTCTGTAATCCATAATGCATCAATACAAGCCGTGCGGGTTCCTGAGTGTAACAGGGTGTTGGCCTCCTGTATAGACTGGGGAGATGGGGAAGCGGCACAAGGAGCCAATCCGTTCGTGTGCTGACCAATTATTTTTAGCTTATTTTTGAAGTCCGTGTGCCCAAACCAATTACAAGAGGGAGTGCTTAAAAATGATGATTATATATATATATATTTTATATTTAAGTTATTTTTGCTTTTTCAAAATTGATTGGGGGTCATTCTCTAGGTCGGTGATCTCCAAACTGCAGCTCAGGGGCCGTTTGCAGACGTTTTTGCTGGCCTTTACCCAGCCCTTGGGGCACTATTTGATTCACTGACGCCAACGAAAGGGCACAATTCCTCCCAATGACACCCAACAATGGCGCCCATTTCTTTACAGTGACCTCAACGGTTGGGCCCAGTTCTTTGCAGGTGACCTCAACGGTTGGGGCCCAGTTCTTTGCAGGTGACCTCAACGGTTGGGGCCCAGTTCTTTGCAGGTGACCTCAACGGCGTGGGCCCAGTTCATTGTAGGTGACCTCAACGGTTGGTCCCAGTTCATTGCAGGTGACCTCAACGGTTGGTCCCAGTTCATTTCAGGTGACCTCAACGGTTGGTCCCAGTTCATTTCAGGTGACCTCAACGGTTGGTCCCAGTTCATTTCAGGTGACCTCAACGGTTGGTCCCAGTTCGTTTCAGGTGACCTCAACGGTTGGGCCCAGTTCGTTGCAGGTGACCTCAACGGTTGGGCCCAGTTCGTTGCAGGTGACCTCAACGGTTGGGCCCAGTTCGTTGCAGGTGACCTCAACGGTTGGGCCCAGTTCGTTGCAGGTGACCTCAACGGTTGGTCCCAGTTCGTTGTAGGTGACCTCAACGGTTGGGCCCAGTTCGTTGCAGGTGACCTCAACGGCGTGGGGCCCAGTGACCTCGACATGGGGGGGGCCCAGTCCTTCCCAGTGACCCCGACGGCATGGGGCATTTTCTACCCCCTGATGGCCACAGTCCAAACCCCCTTTTATACAGGTAACAAGCTGAGATTAGGGGCACTCCCTTAAAGAGTGCTCCGAATCTCCGCTCGTTACCTGTATAGAAGATACCTGGGAGCCAGAAATCTTGTTGATCGGGGATTAAATACTTATTTGACTCATTAAAATGCAAATCAATTTATAATTTATTTTTTAAATATTTTTTTCTGGATATTTTTTATTTTTTTTGTCTCTCTCACTGATAAAATAAACCGACCAATAAAATGATAGACTGATCGTTTCTTTGTCAGTGGGGCAAACGTACAAAATCAGCAGCCGATCAAATACTTTTTTCCCCCTCGCTGTGTTTGTTACATTTAAAAAGAAACATTTAAAAAAAAATTGTAGCCATTTTTTACTCTCAGTAAACATGAAATGAGTCTGAAAACTAAACGGGAAATGGATTCCATGTTCATCGGAGCGCCGAATAAAACGATTTCCAGACAAAGCGCCTTCTGTTATTTTAGCCGGAGAAAGAAGAAGAAGAAGAAGAAGAAAAAAAAAGTGGCTGGAATTTTTCATCTGCAGAGGACGTTGTCGGAGCGGCGGATCGTCTTACGCCCCTGGCTCAGCGATGGAAAGCAGGCCGGCGTTACGGGGCGATGCCGGATCGCCGTTTCTGCAAAGGAGATCGCTTCTCGTTTACAAGACGTTTGAAGGGCAGGAGAGCGCGGTCTGGGCTGCTTGTAATAAAACCTCACGATCGATGTTGTGTTATGTATTTAATGTCAGGCAGAGCGATCGTGCTCCGGGAATCACATGATATAATGAACTAGATAAAGGGGGGGGGGCAGAGCGATCGTGCTCCGGGAATCACATGATATAATGAACTAGATAAAGGGGGGGGGGCAGAGCGATCGTGCTCCGGGAATCACATGATATAATGAACTAGATAAGGGGGGGGGCAGAGCGATCGTGCTCCGGGAATCACATGATATAATGAACTAGATAAGGGGGGGGGGGGGCAGAGCGATCGTGCTCCGGGAATCACGTGGTATAATGAACTAGATAAGGGGGGGGGGCAGAGCGATCGTGCTCCGGGAATCACATGATATAATGAACTAGATAAAGGGGGGGGGCAGAGCGATCGTGCTCCGGGAATCACATGATATAATGAACTAGATAAAGGGGGGGGGGGCAGAGCGATCGTGCTCCGGGAATCACATGATAT
Source organism: Rana temporaria (assembly GCF_905171775.1). Classification (NCBI taxonomy): domain Eukaryota; kingdom Metazoa; phylum Chordata; class Amphibia; order Anura; family Ranidae; genus Rana; species Rana temporaria. The sequence continues at coordinate 1,374 of NW_024404601.1, read as the reverse complement.
AATGAACTAGATAAGGGGGGGGGCAGAGCGATCGTGCTCCGGGAATCACATGATATAATGAACTAGATAAAGGGGGGGGGGCAGAGCGATCGTGCTCCGGGAATCACATGATATAATGAACTAGATAAAGGGGGGGGGCAGAGCGATCGTGCTCCGGGAATCACATGATATAATGAACTAGATAAAGGGGGGGGGGCAGAGCGATCGTGCTCCGGGAATCACATGATATAATGAACTAGATAAAGGGGGGGGGCAGAGCGATCGTGCTCCGGGAATCACATGATATAATGAACTAGATAAAGGGGGGGGGCAGAGCGATCGTGCTCCGGGAATCACATGATATAATGAACTAGATAAAGGGGGGGGGCAGAGCGATCGTGCTCCGGGAATCACATGATATAATGAACTAGATAAAGGGGGGGGGCAGAGCGATCGTGCTCCGGGAATCACATGATATAATGAACTAGATAAGGGGGGGGGGCAGAGCGATCGTGCTCCGGGAATCACATGATATAATGAACTAGATAAAGGGGGGGGCAGAGCGATCGTGCTCCGGGAATCACATGATATAATGAACTAGATAAAGGGGGGGGGCAGAGCGATCGTGCTCCGGGAATCACATGGTATAATGAACTAGATAAAGGGGGGGGGCAGAGCGATCGTTCTTCGGGAATCACATGATATAATGAACTAGATAAAGGGGGGGGGGCAGAGCGATCGTGCTCCGGGAATCACATGATATAATGAACTAGATAAAGGGGGGGGGCAGAGCGATCGTGCTCCGGGAATCACATGATATAATGAACTAGATAAAGGGGGGGGGCAGAGCGATCGTGCTCCGGGAATCACATGATATAATGAACTAGATAAAGGGGGGGGGGGCAGAGCGATCGTGCTCCGGGAATCACATGGTATAATGAACTAGATAAAGGGGGGGGGCAGAGCGATCGTGCTCCGGGAATCACATGATATAATGAACTAGATAAAGGGGGGGGGCAGAGCGATCGTGCTCCGGGAATCACGTGATATAATGAACTAGATAAAGGGGGGGGGCAGAGCGATCGTGCTCCGGGAATCACATGATATAATGAACTAGATAAAGGGGGGGGCAGAGCGATCGTGCTCCGGGAATCACATGATATAATGAACTAGATAGGGGGGGGGGCAGAGCGATCGTGCTCCGGGAATCACATGATATAATGAACTAGATAAAGGGGGGGGGCAGAGCGATCGTGCTCCGGGAATCACGTGATATAATGAACTAGATAAAGGGGGGGGCAGAGCGATCGTGCTCCGGGAATCACATGATATAATGAACTAGATAAGGGGGGGGGCAGAGCGATCGTGCTCCGGGAATCACATGATATAATGAAG
>NW_024404600.1:0-63439 GCF_905171775.1 Rana temporaria | reverse complement strand
CTCCATCCATCCATCCCTCCATCCATCCCTCCCTCCATCCACCCATCCATCCATCCATCCCTCCATCCCTCCATCCATCCATCCCTCCATCCATCCCTCCCTCCATCCACCCATCCATCCATCCATCCATCCATCCATCCATCCCTCCATCCCTCCATCCATCCATCCATCCCTCCATCCATCCATCCATCCCTCCATCCCTCCATCCATCCATCCCTCCATCCATCCATCCATCCATCCATCCATCCATCCCTCCATCCATCCATCCATCCATCCATCCATCCATCCATCCCTCCATCCATCCATCCATCCATCCATCCATCCCTCCATCCCTCCATCCATCCATCCATCCATCCATCCATCCATCCCTCCCTCCATCTATCCCTCCATCCATCCATCCATCCCTCCATCCATCCATCCATCCATCCATCCATCCCATCCTTCCCTCCATCCATCCATCCATCCATCCCGCCCTCCCTCCATCCATCCATCCATCCATCCTCCATCCATCCATCCTCCATCCATCCACCGGCCATCCCTCCATCCCTTCCCCCCATCCATCATCCATCCATCCAGCCTCCATCCATCCATCCATCCATCCCTCCATCCATCCCTCCATCCTCCATCCTCATCCATCCATCCCTCCATCCATCCATCCATCCATCATCCCTCCCTCCCTCCATCATCCATCCATCCATCAATCCCTCCATCCATCCATCCCTCCATCCATCCATCCGATCCATCCATCGCCTCCATCCATCCCTCCCTCCATCCATCCATCCATCCCTCCATCCCTTCATCCATCCCTCCATCCATCCATCCACCCATCCATCCATCCATCCATCTCATCCATCCCGTCCATCCCTCCATCCATCCATCCATCCATCCATCCCTCCATCCCTCCATCCATCCATCCCTCCATCCATCCATCCCTCCCTCCATCCATCCATCCATCCATCCCTCCATCCTTCCATCCACCCATCCATCCATCCATCCATCCCTCCATCCATCCATCCATCCATCCATCATCCATCCATCCCTCCATCCATCCATCCCTCCATCCACCCATCCATCCCTCCACCCACCCATCCATCCATCCATCCATCCATCCCTCCATCCATCCATCCATCCATCATCCATCCATCCCTCCATCCATCCATCCATCCCTCCAGCCATCCATCCATCCATCCATCCATCCCTCCATCCCTCCCTCCATCCATCCATCCATCCATCCATCCATCCATCCCTCCATCCATCCATCCATCCCTCGCACCAATCATCCAACACACCCCAAAGAAAGCTCATAAAATGTCCAGGACAGGGAAGTATAAAGGGATCTCCTCTCCACGTTCTTTCATCTACAATGATAAAATATCTGCCATGTGGGAGGAGCCAATGAAAGATCTTTCCTGGGGGAGGGAGCAGCAAAGCACTACCACTGCGCCGCATTCCAACTCAAGACCTGAAAATATAATCATCTGGCGGCCCCCATTTATATTATACAGGGGGGGGGGGGGTACCGATCGTCTCCCCTGCAGATCGTTACATAGAAATGAATATAATTCTTCTCATAGGAGACAGAAGATCAACCAAAACTCCAGAGAGATCACATGATACAAATGTTATACATGGAGGAGAATAAGTATTTGACCCCCTTAGTAGTCGGGGGAGGTTCCTTAGTTGTTGGGAGGGTCCCTTAGTAGTTGGGGGAGGTTCCTTAGTAGTTGGGGGAGGTTCCTTAGTAGTTGGGGGAGGTTCCTTGGTAGTTGGGGGAGGTTCCTCAGTAGTTGGGGGAAGCCCCTTAGTAGTTGGGGAGGTTCCTTAGTAGTCGGGGGAGGTTCCTTGTTGGGAAGCACAGAGGTCAGACGTTTCTTGTAGTTGGGGGAGGTTCCTTAGTAGTTGGGGGAGGTTCCTTAGTAGTTGGGGGGGTCCCTTAGTAGTTGGGGGAGGCTCCTCAGTAGTTGGGGGAAGCCCCTTAGTAGTTGGGGAGGTTCCTTAGTAGTCGGGGGAGGTTCCTTGTTGGGAAGCACAGAGGTCAGACGTTTCTTGTAGTTGGGGGAGGTTCCTTAGTAGTTGGGGGAGGTTCCTTAGTAGTTGGGGGGGTCCCTTAGTAGTTGGGGGAGGTTCCTTAGTAGTTGGGGGAGGCCCCTTAGTAGTTGGGGGAGGTTCCTTAGTAGTCGGGGGAGGTTCCTTAGTAGTTGGGGGAGGTTCCTTAGTAGTTGGGGGAGGTTCCTCAGTAGTTGGGGGAGGGTCCTTAGTAGTTGGGGGAGGTTCCTTAGTAGTTGGGGGAGGTCCCTTAGTAGTTGGGGGAGGTTCCTTGTTGGGAAGCACAGAGGTCAGACGTTTCTTGTAGTTGGTGATCAGGTCTCCACACATCTCAGGAGGGATTTTCTCTTCTTTACAGATCTTCTCTAAATCCTCAAAGTTTCAGCTCCTCCTCCATACATTTTCTATGGGATTAAGGTCTGGAGACCGGCTAGGCCACTCCATCACCTTCATGTGCTTCTTCTTGAGCCCCTCCTTTGTTGCCTTGGCGATATGTTTTGGGTCATTGTCATGCTGGAAGACCCGTCCCCCACCCATCTTCAGTGTTCTGTCTGATGGAAGAAGGTTCTCCTCCAAGATCTTACAATACATGGCCCCGCCCATTGGCCCCTCAATGCGGCAAAGTCGGCCTGGACCTTTATCAGAGGAACCCCCCAAATCCTCATGTTTCCCCCTCCCCGTGTGACTGTAGGGATGGAGTTCTTAGGGTCACAGTCACCATTATTCTTCCTCCAATCACGGCGAGTCGAGTTGATGCCAAAGAGCTGAATTTTGGTCTCATCTGACCTCAGAACTTTCCCCCGATCTTCTCTGACCTCAGAACTTTCTCCCGATCTTCTGTGACCTCAGAACTTTCTCCCGATCTTCTCTGACCTCAGAACTTTCCCCCGATCTTCTCTGACCTCAGAACTTTCTCCCGATCTTCTCTGACCTCAGAACTTTCTCCCGATCTTCTCTGACCTCAGAACTTTCTCCCGATCTTCTCTGACCTCAGAACTTTCCCCCGATCTTCTCTGACCTCAGAACTTTCCCCCGATCTTCTCTGACCTCAGAACTTTCCCCCGATCTTCTCTGACCTCAGAACTTTCTCCCGATCTTCTTTGACCTCAGAACTTTCTCCCGATCTTCTCTGACCTCAGAACTTTCTCCCGATCTTCTCTGACCTCAGAACTTTCTCCCGATCTTCTCTGACCTCAGAATTTCCTCCCGATCTTCTCTGACCTCAGAACTTTCTCCCGATCTTCTCTGACCTCAGAACTTTCTCCCGATCTTCTCTGACCTCAGAACTTTCTCCCGATCTTCTCTGACCTCAGAACTTTTTCCCGATCTTCTCTGACCTCAGAACTTTCTCCCGATCTTCTCTGATCTCAGAACTTTCTCCCGATCTTCTCTGACCTCAGAACTTTCCCCCGATCTTCTCTGACCTCAGAGCTTTGTCCCGATCTTCTCTGACCTCAGAACTTTCCCCTGATCTTCTCTGACCTCAGAACTTTCTCCCGTTCTTCTCTGACCTCAGAACTTTCTCCCGATTTTCTCTGACCTCAGAACTTTCTCCCGATCTTCTCTGACCTCAGAACTTTCTCCCGATCTTCTCTGACCTCAGAACTTTCTCCCGATCTTCTCTGACCTCAGAACTTTCTCCCGATCTTCTCTGACCTCAGAACTTTCTCCCGATCTTCTCTGACCTCAGAACTTTCTCCCGATCTTCTCTGACCTCAGAACTTTCTCCCGATCTTCTCTGACCTCAGAACTTTCTCCCGATCTTCTCTGACCTCAGAACTTTCTCCCGATCTTCTCTGACCTCAGAACTTTTTCCCGATCTTCTCTGACCTCAGAACTTTTTCCCCCGATCTTCTCTGACTCCAGAACTTTCTCCCGATCTTCTCTGATCTCAGAACTTTCTCCCGATCTTCTCTGACCTCAGAACTTTCCCCCTATCTTCTCTGACCTCAGAACTTCCTCCCGATCTTCTCTGACCTCAGAACTTTCTCCCGATCTTCTATGACCTCAGAACTTTCTCCCGATCTTCTCTGACCTCAGAACTTTCTCCCGATCTTCTCTGACCTCAGAACTTTCTCCCGATCTTCTCTGACCTCAGAACTTTCTCCCGCTCTTCTCTGACCTCAGAACTTTCTCCCGATCTTCTCTGACCTCAGAACTTTCTCCCGATCTTCTCTGACCTCAGAACTTTCTCCCGAAACATTTGTAATGTGGAAGTTCTGCCCCCAATGTGAGGTGTACCGGACACAATGCACCCGTCCCATGATGGAAATCCAATGTGAAGTCCAAGCTGAGAAAACACTCAGAATAATGGATGGCAGGAATGATCGGAACATCTAGATACTGATTGATTATGATCATCACCCATTTGTTTGGAAGAGTTGGAAGTCTTGACGAGGTAAGAGAGCAGACAGGAGGACGACTTCCACGACTATAGATCTGGAATAAAGACATTTCAGTTGGGGGTCTTTATTTATCGAATCATCCAGATAACTCGCCAACTCACGTCGCATGTCTGAGGCCCCCTTCTTCAGGGCTGTGAGAGAAATACAAAGTCTCAATAAATGGATCTACAGAGATTTCCTCCACAGATCAGTCACGTCGAATGTTTTTCTTCAGTCTACATTCATCTTCATAATTCTTCTCATATTGGAAATGAAGAACAGAAGGATTTTCTGAGACCACAAGGTGTATTGTACATCTTCTCGTATGTTATATCGAATAATAAGAGAATATAAATGGCACCATCATCCCTTAAATATTAAAGAGACCACCTGAGGGATTTTTCAGTGTGTCGTCAGTTATATGGTTGTTAATGAATTTTCACCTAAAAGATGCCGTCCAAAATACCTCAGTTGGTTCTCATTAATATGCTATACTGAATGGTGGGCTTGGATGTGTACAATCAGTGCCAGTGATCGGCATTCATACCCAAGTCCAGAATATTGACATGCCTGGAGTTCTTCCAAGCTATTTGCCTAATCAATCATGTTTTTTAAATTCACCTCATGCCTCTTGATGTTCGTTTTGGTTCTACCATCAGTTGTAGACCTTCTAGGTTTTGTGTCAGTTGTAGACCTTCTAGGTTTGTGTCAGTTGTAGACCTTCTAGGTTTGTGTCAGTTGTAGACCTTCAAGGTTTGTGTCAGATGTAGACCTTCTAGGTTTTGTGTCAGTTGTAGACCTTCTAGGTTTTGTGTCAGTTGTAGACCTTCTAGGTTTTGTGTCAGTTGTAGACCTTCTAGGTTTGTGTCAGTTGTAGACCTTCTAGGTTTGTGTCAGTTGTAGACCTTCAAGGTTTGTGTCAGATGTAGACCTTCTAGGTTTTGTGTCAGTTGTAGACCTTCTAGGTTTTGTGTCAGTTGTAGACCTTCTAGGTTTGTGTCAGTTGTAGACCTTCTAGGTTTGTGTCAGTTGTAGACCTTCTTGGTTTGTGTCAGTTGTAGACCTTCTAGGTTTGTGTCAGCTGTAGACCTTCTAGGTTTGTGTCAGTTGAAGACCTTCTAGGTTTGTGTCAGCTGTAGACCTTCTAGGTTTGTGTCAGTTGTAGACCTTCTAGCTTTGTGTCAGTTGTAGACCTTCTAGGTTTGTGTCAGCTGTAGACCTTCTAGGTTTGTGTCAGTTGTAGACCTTCTAGGTTTGTGTCAGTTGTAGACCTTCTAGGTTTGTGTCAGTTGTAGACCTTCTAGGTTTTGTGTCAGTTGTAGACCTTCTAGGTTTGTGTCAGCTGTAGACCTTCTAGGTTTTGAGTCAGTTGTAGACCGTCTAGGTTTGTGTCAGTTGTAGACCTTCTAGGTTTTGTGTCAGTTGTAGACCTTCTAGGTTTGTGTCAGCTGTAGACCTTCTAGGTTTTGTGTCAGTTGTAGACCTTCTAGGTTTTGTGTCAGTTGTAGACCTTCTAGGTTTGTGTCAGCTGTAGACCTTCTAGGTTTTGTGTCAGTTGTAGACCTTCTAGGTTTGTGTCAGTTGTAGACCTTCTAGTTTTTGTGTCAGTTGTAGACCTTCTAGGTTTGTGTCAGTTGAAAACCTTCTAGGTTTGTGTCAGTTGTAGACCTTCTAGGTTTGTGTCAGTTGTAGACCTTCTAGGTTTTGTGTCAGTTGTAGACCTTCTAGTTTTTGTGTCAGTTGTAGACCTTCTAGGTTTGTGTCAGCTGTAGACCTTCTAGGTTTTGTGTCAGTTGTAGACCTTCTAGGTTTGTGTCAGCTGTAGACCTTCTAGGTTTGTGTCAGCTGTAGACCTTCTAGGTTTTGTGTCAGTTGTAGACCTTCTAGGTTTGTGTCAGTTGTAGACCTTCTAGGTTTTGTGTCAGTTGTAGACCTTCTAGGTTTGTGTCAGTTGTAGACCTTCTAGGTTTGTGTCAGCTGTAGACCTTCTAGGTTTGTGTCAGTTGTAGACCTTCTAGGGTTGTGTCAGTTGTAGACCTTCTAGGTTTGTGTCAGTTGTAGACCTTCTAGTTTTTGTGTCAGTTGTAGACCTTCTAGGTTTGTGTCAGTTGAAAACCTTCTAGGTTTGTGTCAGTTGTAGACCTTCTAGGTTTGTGTCAGTTGTAGACCTTCTAGGTTTTGTGTCAGTTGTAGACCTTCTAGTTTTTGTGTCAGTTGTAGACCTTCTAGGTTTGTGTCAGCTGTAGACCTTCTAGGTTTTGTGTCAGTTGTAGACCTTCTAGGTTTGTGTCAGCTGTAGACCTTCTAGGTTTGTGTCAGCTGTAGACCTTCTAGGTTTTGTGTCAGTTGTAGACCTTCTAGGTTTGTGTCAGTTGTAGACCTTCTAGGTTTTGTGTCAGTTGTAGACCTTCTAGGTTTGTGTCAGTTGTAGACCTTCTAGGTTTGTGTCAGCTGTAGACCTTCTAGGTTTGTGTCAGTTGTAGACCTTCTAGGGTTGTGTCAGTTGTAGACCTTCTAGGTTTGTGTCAGCTGTAGACCTTCTAGGTTTGTGTCAGTTGTAGACCTTCTAGCTTTGTGTCAGTTGTAGACCCTCTAGCTTTGTGTCAGTTGTAGACCTTCTAGGTTTGTGTCAGTTGTAGACCTTCTAGCTTTGTGTCAGTTGTAGACCCTCTAGCTTTGTGTCAGTTGTAGACCTTCTAGGTTTTGTGTCAGATTTAGACCTTCTAGCTTTGTGTCAGTTATAGACCTTCTAGCTTTGTGTCAGTTGGGTTACCTGTCATTATCGGGCACACTGAATGGTGGCGACACTCACAGGGGGCTCTTCCTCCTTCCTGGACACTCGTTTTGTAGAAAATATATTTTCTTTATATATTCCTGGAAAATCCAAAACCACAAAAAACATTTCCAGGAAGAAGTCATCCATGAGTGACGCTGACTGCGAGGCCGGCCAGATAGAGGAGCCTAGCCTCGAACTTCCAAATCTCAATCTGCCGGAAAGTGATGTCCTTAGGTGAAAAGAATTTCTGCAATTGTGAAAACTGCAAATGAAGCAAAGCTGTCCATAGAGAATTGTGATCTGCACCAGGAATGGCGATAGAAACCTATTGGAAGTCACTGTGACTCCTCATGATATGCCAACTGAAGCCCATAGTAAGATGTTAGTACAAGACAATCATTGCCAAAGCCGCCGATCCCTGGCTCTTCTGCTTGTCACGCCTCTTTTGACCTGCAGGATCATATATTATAAAATATTATACATTTATAAGATTTGTGATGTTTAAAGAGGATCTCTAGATTTTATTTTATATATTTTCTTTATTAATTTATTATGTTGTCTTCCTCCACACCAAACTGGTCGCACCATTGGCCGGATTCAGGTAGCCGGGCGCATTGTTACGGCAGCGTAGCGTATTGTATTTACACTACGCCGCTGTAAATCAGAGAGGCAAGTGCTGTATTTCACAAAGCACTTGCCTCCTAAGTTACGGCGGCGTAGCGTAAATGGGGCCGGCGTAAGCGCGCCTAATTCAAATGAGGATGAGGGGGCGTGTTTTATGTAAATGGGTGGTGACGCGACGTGATTGACGTTTTTTACGAACGGCGCATGCGCTGTCCGTGTACATATCCCAGTGTGCATTGCTCCAAAGTACGTCGCAAGGACGTATTGGTTTCGACGTGAATGTAAATTACGTCCAGCCCTATTCGCGAACGACTTACGCAAACAACGTAAAAAATAAAAAATTTGACGCGGGAACGACGTCCATACTTAACATTGCGTACGCCTCATAGAAGCAGGAGCAACGTTACGCCGGGAAAAGCCTTACGCAAACGACGTAAAAAAATTCCGCCGGGCGCACGTACGTTTCTGAATCGGCGTATCTAGGTCATTTGCATATTCTACACCGAAAACGACGGAAGCGCCACCTAGCGGCCAGCGTTAATATGCACCCAAAGATACGACGGTGTAAGAGACTTACGCTAGTCGGATCTTAGCCTAATTTCGGCGTATCTTGCTTTCCGAATACAGAAAGAAGATCCGCCGGCGCAGCTTTGAATTTACACGGCATATCTATGGATACGCCGGCGTAAATTCTTACTGAATCCGGCCCCATGTCTTTATGGAGCTGGCTTTGTATCTCCCCAGCACACTGACCCCTCTACACCCCAGATATCCCCCCAGCACTCTGACCCCTCTACACCCCAGATATCCCCCCCCAGCACTCTGACCCCTCTACATCCCAGATATCCCCCCAGCACTCTGACCCCTCTACACCCCAGATATCCCCCCAGCACTCTGACCCCTCTACACCCCAGATATCCCCCCAGCACTCTGACCCCTCTACACCCCAGATATCCCCCCCAGCACTCTGACCCCTCTACACCCCAGATATCCCCCCAGCACTCTGACCCCTCTACACCCCAGATATCCTCCCCAGCACTCTGACCCCTCTACACCCCAGATATCCCCCCAGCACTCTGACCCCTCTACACCCCAGATATCTCCCCAGCACTCTGACCCCTCTACACCCCAGATATCCCCCCAGCACTCTGACCCCTCTACACCCCAGATATCCCCCCAGCACTCTGACCCCTCTACACCCCAGATATCCCCCCAGCACTCTGACCCCTCTACACCCCAGATATCCCCCCAGCACTCTGACCCCTCTACACCCCAGATATCCCCCCAGCACTCTGACCCCTCTACATCCCAGATATCCCCCCAGCACTCTGACCCCTCTACACCCCAGATATCCCCCCAGCACTCTGACCCCTCTACACCCCAGATATCCCCCCAGCACTCTGACCCCTCCACACCCCAGATATCCCCCCAGCACTCTGACCCCTCTACACCCCAGATATCCCCCCAGCACTCTGACCCCTCTACACCCCAGATATCCCCCCAGCACTCTGACCCCTCTACACCCCAGATATCCCTCCAGCACTCTGACCCCTCTACACCCCAGATATCCCCCCAGCACTCTGACCCCTCTACACCCCAGATATCCCCCCAGCACTCTGACCCCTCTACACCCCAGATATCCCCCCAGCACTCTGACCCCTCTACACCCCAGATATCCCCCCAGCACTCTGACCCCTCTACACCCCAGATATCCCCCAGCACTCTGACCCCTCTACACCCCAGATATCCCCCCAGCACTCTGACCCCTCTACACCCCAGATATCCCCCAGCACTCTGACCTCTCTACACCCCAGATATCCCCCCAGCACTCTGACCCCTCTACACCCCAGATATCCCCCCAGCACTCTGACCCCTCTACACCCCAGATATCCCCCCCAGCACTCTGACCCCTCTACATCCCAGATATCCCCCCAGCACTCTGACCCCTCTACACCCCAGATATCCCCCCAGCACTCTGACCCCTCTACATCCCAGATATCCCCCCAGCACTCTGACCCCTCTACACCCCAGATATCCCCCCAGCACTCTGACCCCTCTACACCCCAGATATCCCCCCAGCACTCTGACCCCTCTGCATCACAGATATCCCCCCAGCACTCTGACCCCTCTACACCCCAGATATCCCCCCAGCACTCTGACCCTTCTACACCCCAGATATCCCCCCAGCACTCTGACCCCTCTACACCCCAGATATCCCCCCAGCACTCTGACCCCTCTACACCCCAGATATCCTCCCCAGCACTCTGACCCCTCTACACCCCAGATATCCCCCCAGCACTCTGACCCCTCTACACCCCAGATATCCCCCCAGCACTCTGACCCCTCTGCATCACAGATATCCCCCCAGCACTCTGACCCCTCTTCACCCCAGATATCACCCCCCAGCACTCTGACCCCTCTACACCCCAGATACCCCCCCAGCACTCTGACCCGTCTACACCCCAGATATCCCCCCCCAGCACTCTGACCCCTCTACACCCCAGATATCCCCCCAGCACTCTGACCCCTCTACACCCCAGATATCCCTCCAGCACTCTGACCCCTCTACACCCCAGATATCCCCCCAGCACTCTGACCCCTCTACACCCCAGATATCCCCCAGCACTCTGACCCCTCTACATCCCAGATATCCCCCCAGCACTCTGACCCCTCTATACCCCAGATATCCCCCCAGCACTCTGACCCCTCTACACCCCAGATATCCCCCCAGCACTCTGACCCCTCTGCATCACAGATATCCCCCCAGCACTCTGACCCCTCTACACCCCAGATATCCCCCCAGCACTCTGACCCTTCTACACCCCAGATATCCCCCCAGCACTCTGACCCCTCTACACCCCAGATATCCCCCCAGCACTCTGACCCCTCTACACCCCAGATATCCCCCCAGCACTCTGACCCCTCTACACCCCAGATATCCCCCCAGCACTCTGACCCCTCTACACCCCAGATATCCTCCCCAGCACTCTGACCCCTCTACACCCCAGATATCCCCCCAGCACTCTGACCCCTCTACACCCCAGATATCCCCCCAGCACTCTGACCCCTCTACACCCCAGATATCCCCCCAGCACTCTGACCCCTCTACACCCCAGATATCCCCCCAGCACTCTGACCCCTCTTCACCCCAGATATCACCCCCCAGCACTCTGACCCCTCTACACCCCAGATACCCCCCCAGCACTCTGACCCGTCTACACCCCAGATATCCCCCCCCAGCACTCTGACCCCTCTACACCCCAGATATCCCCCCAGCACTCTGACCCCTCTACACCCCAGATATCCCCCCAGCACTCTGACCCCTCTACACCCCAGATATCCCCCCAGCACTCTGACCCCTCTACACCCCAGATATCCCCCCAGCACTCTGACCCCTCTGCATCACAGATATCCCCCCAGCACTCTGACCCCTCTACATCCCAGATATCCCCCCAGTACTCTGACCCCTCTACACCCCAGATATCCCCCCAGCACTCTGACCCCTCTACACCCCAGATATCCCCCCAGCACTCTGACCCCTCTACATCCCAGATATCCCCCCAGCACTCTGACCCCTCTGCATCACAGATATCCCCCCAGCACTCTGACCCCTCTACACCCCAGATATCCCCCCAGCACTCTGACCCCTCTACACCCCAGCACTCTGACCCTTCTACACCCCAGATATCCCCCCAGCACTCTGACCCCTCTACACCCCAGATATCCCCCCAGCACTCTGACCCCTCTACACCCCAGATATCCCCCCAGCACTCTGACCCCTCTACACCCCAGATATCCCCCCAGCACTCTGACCCCTCTACACCCCAGATATCCCCCCAGCACTCTGACCCCTCTGCATCACAGATATCCCCCCAGCACTCTGACCCCTCTACATCACAGATATCCCCCCAGTACTCTGACCCCTCTACACCCCAGATATCCCCCCAGCACTCTGACCCCTCTACACCCCAGATATCCCCCCAGCACTCTGATCCCTCTACACCCCAGATATCCCCCCAGCACTCTGATCCCTCTACACCCCAGATATCCCCCCAGCACTCCGACCCCTCTACACCCCAGATATCCCCCAGCACTCTGACCCCTCTATACCCCAGATATCTCCCCAGCACTCTGACCCCTCTACACCCCAGATATCTCCCCAGCACTCTGACCCCTCTGCATCACAGATATCCCCCCAGCACTCTGACCCCTCTACACCCCAGATATCCCCCCAGCACTCTGACCCCTCTACACCCCAGATATCCCCCCAGCACTCTGATCCCTCTACACCCCAGATATCCCCCCAGCACTCTGACCCCTCTACACCCCAGATATCCCCCCAGCACTCTGACCCCTCTACACCCCAGATATCCCCCCAGCACTCTGACCCCTCTATACCCCAGATATCCCCCCAGCACTCTGACCCCTCTACACCCCAGATATCCCCCCAGCACTCTGACCCCTCTACACCCCAGATATCCCCCCATCACTCTGACCCCTCTACATCACAGATATCCCCCCAGCACTCTGACCCCTCTGCATCACAGATATCCCCCCAGCACTCTGACCCCTCTATATCCCAGATACCCCCCCAGCACTCAGACCCCTCTACACACCAGATATCTCCCCAGCACTCTGACCCCTCTACACCCCAGATATCCCCCCAGCACTCTGACCCCTCTACACCCCAGATATCCCTCCAGCACTCTGACCCCTCTACACCCCAGATATCCCCCCAGCACTCTGACCCCTCTACACCCCAGATATCCCCCCAGCACTCTGACCCCTCTACACCCCAGATATCCCCCCCAGCACTCTGACCCCTCTACACCCCAGATATCCCCCAGCACTCTGACCCCTCTACACCCCAGATATCCCCCCCAGCACTCTGACCCCTCTACACCCCAGATATCCCCCCAGCACTCTGACCCCTCTACACCCCAGATATCTCCCCAGCACTCTGACCCCTCTGCATCACAGATATCCCCCCAGCACTCTGACCCCTCTGCATCACAGATATCCCCCCAGCACTCTGACCCCTCTATACCCCAGATATCCCCCCAGCACTCTGACCCCTCTACACCCCAGATATCCCCCCCAGCACTCTGACCCCTCTACACCCCAGATATCCCCCCAGCACTCTGACCCCTCTACATCCCAGATATCCCCCCCAGCACTCTGACCCCTCTACACCCCAGATATCCTCCCCAGCACACTGACCCCTCTACACCCCAGATATCCCCCCAGCACTCTGACCCCTCTACACCCCAGATATCCCCCCAGCACTCTGACCCCTCTACACCCCAGATATCCCCCCAGCACTCTGACCCCTCTACACCCCAGATATCTCCCCAGCACTCTGACCTCTCTACACCCCAGATATCCCCCCAGCACTCTGACCCCTCTACACCCCAGATATCTCCCCAGCACTCTGACCCCTCTACACCCCAGATATCCCCCCAGCACTCTGACCCCTCTACACCCCAGATATCCCCCCAGCACTCTGACCCCTCTACACCCCAGATATCCCCCCAGCACTCTGACCCCTCTACACCCCAGATATCCCCCCAGCACTCTGACCCCTCTACAACCCAGATATCCCCCCAGCGCCCTGACCCCTCTACAACCCAGATATCCCCCCCAGCACTCTGACCCCTCTACACCCCAAATATCCCCCCAGCACTCTGACCCCTCTACACCCCAGATATCCCCCCATCACTCTGACCCCTCTACACCCCATATATCCCCCCAGCACTCTGACCCCTCTACACCCCAGATATCCCCCCATCACTCTGACCCCTCTATACCCCAGATATCCCCCCAGCACTCTGACCCCTCTACACCCCAGATATCTCCCCATCACTCTGACCCCTCTACACCCCAGATATCCCCCCAGCACTCTGACCCCTCTGCACCCCAGATATCCCCCCAGCACTCTGACCCCTCTACATCCCAGATATCCCCCCAGCACTCTGACCCCTCTACACCCCAGATATCCCCCCAGCACCCCGACCCCTCTACACCCCAGATATCCCCCCAGCACTCTGATCCCTCTACACCCCAGATATCCCCCCAGCACTCTGACCCCTCTACACCCCAGATATCCCCCCAGCACTCTGACCCCCCCTACACCCCAGATATCCCCCCAGCACTCTGACCCCTCTACACCCCAGATATCCCCCCAGCACTCTGACCCCTCTACATCCCAGATATCCCCCCAGCACTCTGACCCCTCTACACCCCAGATATCCCCCCAGCACCCCGACCCCTCTACACCCCAGATATCCCCCCAGCACTCTGATCCCTCTACACCCCAGATATCCCCCCAGCACTCTGACCCCTCTACACCCCAGATATCCCCCCAGCACTCTGACCCCCCCTACACCCCAGATATCCCCCCAGCACTCTGACCCCTCTACACCCCAGATATCCCCCCAGCACTCTGACCCCTCTACACCATAGTTACATAGTTACATAGTTAGTCAGGTTGAAAAAAGACACAAGTCCATCCAGTTCAACCTCAAAAAAATAAACAAACAAAATAAAAAACACAATACAATCCCATACACCCAACTCCATACCCACAGTTGATCCAGAGGAAGGCAAAAAACCCCAGCAGAGCATGAGATCCAATTTGCTATAGCAGGGGAAAAGATTCCTTCCTGATCCCCCGAGAGGCAATCGGATTTACCCCGGATCAACTATACCTACAAATCTTAGTACTCGGTTATATTCTGTACATTTAGGAAAGAATCCAGACCCTTCATAAAGCAATCTACTGAGCTGGCCAGAACCACCTCTGGAGGGAGTCTGTTCCACATTTTCACAGCTCTTACTGTGAAAAAACCTTTCCGTATTTGGAGGTGAAATCTCTTTTCCTCTAGACGTAAAGAGTGCCCCCTTGTCCTCAGTGATGACCGTAAAGTGAATAACTCAACACCAAGTTCACTGTATGGACCTCTTATATATTTGTACATGTTGATCATATCCAGGGGTCAAGTCCTGGGGAAAAAAGTGTGGGAACTCCCACCCAAGATCCACTCCCCCACCAAAAAAAAATGATACGCTCATATGCATAATTACTAAACCGCATGTTTTTCGATCCACTGTACCTTAGTAATCCTTTATGTTACTGGCCGCTTTAGAAAGAAGTTCTTTCTAAATCCCGCGATAACTCGCGGCAGACCTCCGCAATGTCTCCTGGGAACAATGACAAAAGCTCCCAGGAGACATTGCGGCATCGAGGAAGTGACGGAATACCCGCACACTACCCAATGAATCCATATACAGGAAGCAGCCAGTAACATAAAGGATTACTAAGGTTCGCCTGCCCCTGACAGTGACTCGAGCTGGGCATCGCCGCTTAGTAAAGGATTAGCTCGGGCGGCTCGGCTGCTCTCGGCTGCTCTAGTCCTGCAAAGGGAACTGCGTTCCTGCTGTGAAAAAAGTGCAGGAACTCCGTTCCCACGCGTTCCCGCAGGACTTGAGCCCTGATCATATCCCCCCTTATTCTCCTCTTCTCAGGAGAGAATAAATTCAGTTCCTCTAATCTTTCCTCATAGCTGAGCTCCTCCATGCCTCTTATCAGTTTGGTTGCCCTTCTCTGCACTTTCTCCAGTTCCCCGATATCCTTTCTGAGAACTGGGGCCCAAAACTGAACTTCATATTCCAGATGAGGTCTTACTAATGATTTGTACAGGGGCAAAATTATATCTCTGTCTCTGGAGTCCATCCTTCTCTTAATACAAGAAAGGACTTTCCTCGCTTTGGAGACCACAGCTTGGCATTGCATGCCATTATTGATCTATCAAAACCCCAGATCCTTCTCCACTACGGATCCCCCCAGATCCTTCTCCACTACGCATCCCCCCAGATCCTTCTCCACTACGGATCCCCCAGATCCTTCTCCACTACAGATCCCCCAGATCCTTCTCCACTACAGATCCCCCCCAGATCCTTCTCCACTACAGATCCCCCAGATCCTTCTCCACTACAGATCCCCCCCAGATCCTTCTCCACTACGGATCCCCCAGATCCTTCTCCACTACAGATCCCCCAGATCCTTCTCCACTACAGATCCCCCCCAGATCCTTCTCCACTACGGATCCCCCAGATCCTTCTCCACTACAGATCCCCCAGATCCTTCTCCACTACAGATCCCCCAGATCCTTCTCCACTACAGATCCCCCAGATCCTTCTCCACTACAGATCCCCCAGATCTTTCTCCACTACAGATCCCCCCAGATCCTTCTCCACTACAGATCCCCCCAGATCCTTCTCCACTACGGATCCCCCCAGATCCTTCTCCACTACAGATCCCCCAGATCCTTCTCCACTACGGATCTCCCCAGATCCTTCTCCACTACAGATCCCCCAGATCCTTCTCCACTACAGATCCCCCCCAGATCCTTCTCCACTACAGATCCCCCAGATCCTTCTCCACTACAGATCCCCCCAGATCCTTCTCCACTACAGATCCCCCCAGATCCTTCTCCACTACAGATCCCCCCAGATCCTTCTCCACTACAGATCCCCTCAGATCCTTCTCCACTACAGATCCCCCCAGATCCTTCTCCACTACAGATCCCCCAGATCCTTCTCCACTACAGATCCCCCGGATCCTTCTCCACTACGGACCCCCCCCAGATCGTTCTCCACTACAGATCCCCCCAGATCCTTCTCCACTACAGATCCCCCCAGATCCTTCTCCACTACGGATCCCCCCAGATCCTTCTCCACTACGGATCCCCCCCAGATCCTTCTCCACTACGGATCCCCCCCAGATCCTTCTCCACTACGGATCCTCCCCAGATCCTTCTCCACTACAGATCCCCCCAGATCCTTCTCCACTACGGATCCCCCAGATCCTTCTCCACTACAGATCCCCCCAGATCCTTCTCCACTACGGATCCCCCAGATCCTTCTCCACTACGGATCCCCCAGATCCTTCTCCACTACAGATCCCCCCAGATCCTTCTCCACTACGGATCCCCCAGATCCTTCTCCACTACAGATCCCCCCAGTTGTACCCCCCTAGTATGTATGATGCATGCATATTCTTAGCCCCCAAGTACATAACTTTACATTTATCAACATTAAACCTCATCTGCCACTCAGTCGCCCAATCAGACAGAGCATTGAGGTCGGCTTGTAAATTGGAGACATCCTGCAAGGACGTTATTCCACTGCATAGCTTGGTGTCATCTGCAAAGACAGAAATCTCAGACCCCCCCCCCCATCATCTATAAAGATATTGAAAAGTAAGGGTCCCAGCACTGAACCTTGGGGTACACCGCTGATAACACTGAACCTTGGGGTACACCGCTGATAACACTGAACCTTGGGGTACACCACTGATAACACTGAACCTTGGGGTACACCACTGATAACACTGGACCTCGGGGTACACCACTGATAACCCTGAACCTTGGGGTACACCACTGATCACACTGAACCTTGGGGTACACCACTGATAACACTGAACCTTGGGGTACACCACTGATAACACTGAACCCTGGGGTACACCGCTGATAACACTGACCCTTGGGGTACACCGCTGATAACACTGAACCTTGGGGTACACCACTGATAACACTGAACCCTGGGGTACACCGCTGATAACACTGAACCTTGGGGTACACCACTGATAACACTGAACCTTGGGGTACACCACTGATAACACTGGACCTCGGGGTACACCACTGATCACACTGAACCTCGGGGTACACCACTGATAACACTAAACCTTGGGGTACACCACTGATAACACTGAACCTTGGGGTACACCACTGATAACACTGAACCTTGGGGTACACCACTGATAACACTGAACCCTGGGGTACACCGCTGATAACACTGACCCTTGGGGTACACCACTGATAACACTGAACCTTGGGGTACACCACTGATAACACTGAACCCTGGGGTACACCGCTGATAACACAGAACCTTGGGGTACACCACTGATAACACTGAACCTTGGGGTACACCACTGATAACACTGAACCCTGGGGTACACCGCTGATAACACTGACCCTTGGGGTACACCACTGATAACACTGAACCTTGGGGTACACCACTGATAACACTGAACCTTGGGGTACACCGCTGATAACACGGAACCTTGGGGTACACCACTGATAACACTGAACCTTGGGGTACACCACTGATAACACTGAACCTTGGGGTACACCACTGATAACACTGAACCTAGGGGTACACCACTGATAACACTGAACCTTGGGGTACACCGCTGATAACACTGAACCTTGGGGTACACCGCTGATAACACTGACCCTTGGGGTACACCACTGATAACACTGAACCTTGGGGTACACCACTGATAACACTGAACCTTGGGGTACACCACTGATAACACTGAACCTTGGGGTACACCACTGATAACACTGAACCTCGGGGTACACCACTGATAACACTGAACCTTGGGGTACACCACTGATAACACTGAACCTCGGGGTACACCGCTGATAACACTGAACCTTGGGGTACACCGCTGATAACACTGAACCTTGGGGTACACCGCTGATAACACTGAACCTTGGGGTACACCGCTGATAACACTGAACCTTGGGGTACACCGCTGATAACACTGAACCTTGGGGTACACCGCTGATAACACTGAACCTTGGGGTACACCACTGATAACACTGAACCTTGGGGTACACCACTGATAACACTGAACCTCGGGGTACACCGCTGATAACACTGAACCTCGGGGTACACCGCTGATAACACTGAACCTTGGGGTACACCACTGATAACACTGAACCTTGGGGTACACCACTGATAACACTGAACCTTGGGGTACACCGCTGATAACACTGAACCTTGGGGTACACCACTGATAACACTGAACCTCGGGGTACACCGCTGATAACACTGAACCTCGGGGTACACCGCTGATAACACTGAACCTTGGGGTACACCACTGATAACACTGAACCTTGGGGTACACCACTGATAACACTGAACCTTGGGGTACACCGCTGATAACACTGAACCTTGGGGTACACCGCTGATAACACTGAACCTTGGGGTACACCGCTGATAACACTGAACCTTGGGGTACACCGCTGATAACACTGAACCTTGGGGTACACCGCTGATAACACTGAACCTTGGGGTACACCGCTGATAACACTGAACCTTGGGGTACACCACTGATAACACTGAACCTTGGGGTACACCACTGATAACACTGAACCTTGGGGTACACCACTGATAACACTGAACCTTGGGGTACACCACTGATAACACTGAACCTCGGGGTACACCACTGATAACATTGGACCATTCAGAGTAACCCCAGATATCCCCCCCAGCACTCTGACCCCTTCTGGAGCATTCCCCCCATAGACAGCAATATAAACCCCACCCCCTCTCCACATTCAGGTATCAGATCCCAACGGCCACTTCTGGAGCATTCCCCCCATAGAGAGCAATATAAACCCCACCCCCTCTCCACATTCAGGTATCGGATCCCAACGGCCACTTCTGGAGCATTCCCCCATACACAGCAATATAAACCCCACCCCCTCTCCACATTCAGGTATCGGATCCCAACGGCCACTTCTGGAGCATTCCCCCCATAGACAGCAATATAAACCCCACCCCCTCTCCACATTCAGGTATCAGATCCCAACGGCCACTTCTGGAGCATTCCCCCCATAGACAGCAATATAAACCCCACCCCCTCTCCACATTCAGGTATCGGATCCCAACGGCCACTTCTGGAGCATTCCCCCCATAGACAGCAATATAAACCCCACCCCCTCTCCACATTCAGGTATCAGATCCCAACGGCCACTTCTGGAGCATTCCCCCATAGACAGCAATATAAACCCCACCCCCTCTCCACATTCAGGTATCGGATCCCAACGGCCACTTCTGGAGCATTCCCCCCCATAGACAGCAATATAAACCCCTCCCCCTCTCCACATTCAGGTATCGGATCCCAACGGCCACTTCTGGAGCATTCCCCCATAGACAGCAATATAAACCCCACCCCCTCTCCACATTCAGGTATCGGATCCCAACGGCCACTTCTGGAGCATTCCCCCCATAGACAGCAATATAAACCCCACCCCCTCTCCACATTCAGGTATCGGATCCCAACGGCCACTTCTGGAGCATTCCCCCCATAGACAGCAATATAAACCCCACCCCCTCTCCACATTCAGGTATCGGATCCCAACGGCCACTTCTGGAGCATTCCCCCATAGACAGCAATATAAACCCCACCCCCTCTCCACATTCAGGTATCGGATCCCAACGGCCACTTCTGGAGCATTCCCCCCATAGACAGCAATATAAACCCCACCCCCTCTCCACATTCAGGTATCGGATCCCAACGGCCACTTCTGGAGCATTCCCCCCATAGACAGCAATATAAACCCCACCCCCTCTCCACATTCAGGTATCGGATACCAACGGCCACTTCTGGAGCATTCCCCCCATAGACAGCAATATAAACCCCACCCCCTCTCCACATTCAGGTATCGGATCCCAACGGCCACTTCTGGAGCATTCCCCCCATACACAGCAATATAAACCCCACCCCCTCTCCACATTCAGGTATCGGATCCCAACGGCCACTTCTGGAGCATTCCCCCCATAGACAGCAATATAAACCCCACCCCCTCTCCACATTCAGGTATCGGATCCCAACGGCCACTTCTGGAGCATTCCCCCCATAGACAGCAATATAAACCCCACCCCCTCTCCACATTCAGGTATCGGATCCCAACGGCCACTTCTGGAGCATTCCCCCCATAGACAGCAATACAAACCCCACCCCCTCTCCACATTCAGGTATCGGATCCCAACGGCCACTTCTGGAGCATTCCCCCCATAGACACCAATATAAACCCCACCCCCTCTCCACATTCAGGTATCGGATCCCAACGGCCACTTCTGGAGCATTCCCCCCATAGACAGCAACATAAACCCCACCCCCTCTCCACATTCAGGTATCGGATCCCAACGGCCACTTCTGGAGCATTCCCCCCATAGACAGCAATATAAACCCCACCCCCTCTCCACATTCAGGTATCGGATCCCAACGGCCACTTCTGGAGCATTCCCCCCATAGACAGCAATATAAACCCCACCCCCTCTCCACATTCAGGTATCGGATCCCAACGGCCACTTCTGGAGCATTCCCCCCATAGACAGCAATACAAACCCCACCCCCTCTCCATATTCAGGTATCAGATCCCAACGGCCACTTCTGGAGCATTCCCCCCATAGACAGCAATACAAACCCCACCCCCTCTCCACATTCAGGTATCGGATCCCAACGGCCACTTCTGGAGCATTCCCCCCATAGAGAGCAATATAAACCCCACCCCCTCTCCACATTCAGGTATCGGATCCTAACGGCCACTTCTGGAGCATTCCCCCCATAGACAGCAATATAAACCCCACCCCCTCTCCACATTCAGGTATCGGATCCCAACGGCCACTTCTGGAGCATTCCCCCCATAGACAGCAATATAAACCCCACCCCCTCTCCACATTCAGGTATCGGATCCCAACGGCCACTTCTGGAGCATTCCCCCCATAGACAGCAATATAAACCCCACCCCCTCTCCACATTCAGGTATCGGATCCCAACGGCCACTTCTGGAGCATTCCCCCCATAGACAGCAATATAAACCCCACCCCCTCTCCACATTCAGGTATCGGATCCCAACGGCCACTTCTGGAGCATTCCCCCCATAGACAGCAATATAAACCCCACCCCCTCTCCACATTCAGGTATCGGATCCCAACGGCCACTTCTGGAGCATTCCCCCCATAGACAGCAATATAAACCCCACCCCCTCTCCACATTCAGGTATCGGATCCCAACGGCCACTTCTGGAGCATTCCCCCCATAGACAGCAATATAAACCCCACCCCCTCTCCACATTCAGGTATCAGATCCCAACGGCCACTTCTGGAGCATTCCCCCCATAGAGAGCAATATAAACCCCACCCCCTCTCCACATTCAGGTATCGGATCCCAACGGCCACTTCTGGAGCATTCCCCCCATACACAGCAATATAAACCCCACCCCCTCTCCACATTCAGGTATCAGATCCCAACGGCCACTTCTGGAGCATTCCCCCCATAGACAGCAATATAAACCCCACCCCCTCTCCACATTCAGGTATCGGATCCCAACGGCCACTTCTGGAGCATTCCCCCCATAGACAGCAATATAAACCCCACCCCCTCTCCACATTCAGGTATCGGATCCCAACGGCCACTTCTGGAGCATTCCCCCCATAGACAGCAATATAAACCCCACCCCCTCTCCACATTCAGGTATCAGATCCCAACGGCCACTTCTGGAGCATTCCCCCCATAGACAGCAATATAAACCCCACCCCCTCTCCACATTCAGGTATCAGATCCCAACGGCCACTTCTGGAGCATTCCCCCCATAGACAGCAATACAAACCCCACCCCCTCTCCACATTCAGGTATCAGATCCCAACGGCCACTTCTGGAGCATTCCCCCCATAGACAGCAATATAAACCCCACCCCCTCTCCACATTCAGGTATCAGATCCCAACGGCCACTTCTGGAGCATTCCCCCCATAGACAGCAATATAAACCCCACCCCCTCTCCACATTCAGGTATCGGATCCCAACGGCCACTTCTGGAGCATTCCCCCCATAGACAGCAATACAAACCCCACCCCCTCTCCACATTCAGGTATCGGATCCCAACGGCCACTTCTGGAGCATTCCCCCCATACACAGCAATATAAACCCCACCCCCTCTCCACATTCAGGTATCGGATCCCAACGGCCACTTCTGGAGCATTCCCCCCATAGAGAGCAACATAAACCCCACCCCCTCTCCACATTCAGGTATCGGATCCCAACGGCCACTTCTGGAGCATTCCCCCCATAGACAGCAATATAAACCCCACCCCCTCTCCACATTCAGGTATCAGATCCCAACGGCCACTTCTGGAGCATTCCCCCCATAGACAGCAATATAAACCCCACCCCCTCTCCACATTCAGGTATCGGATCCCAACGGCCACTTCTGGAGCATTCCCCCCATAGAGAGCAACATAAACCCCACCCCCTCTCCACATTCAGGTATCGGATCCCAACGGCCACTTCTGGAGCATTCCCCCCATAGACAGCAATATAAACCCCACCCCCTCTCCACATTCAGGTATCGGATCCCAACGGCCACTTCTGGAGCATTCCCCCCATACACAGCAATATAAACCCCACCCCCTCTCCACATTCAGGTATCGGATCCCAACGGCCACTTCTGGAGCATTCCCCCATAGACAGCAATATAAACCCCACCCCCTCTCCACATTCAGGTATCGGATCCCAACGGCCACTTCTGGAGCATTCCCCCCATAGACAGCAATATAAACCCCACCCCCTCTCCACATTCAGGTATCAGATCCCAACGGCCACTTCTGGAGCATTCCCCCCATACACAGCAATATAAACCCCACCCCCTCTCCACATTCAGGTATCGGATCCCAACGGCCACTTCTGGAGCATTCCCCCCATAGAGAGCAATATAAACCCCACCCCCTCTCCATATTCAGGTATCGGATCCCAACGGCCACTTCTGGAGCATTCCCCCCATAGACAGCAATATAAACCCCACCCCCTCTCCACATTCAGGTATCGGATCCCAACGGCCACTTCTGGAGCATTCCCCCCATAGACAGCAATATAAACCCCACCCCCTCTCCACATTCAGGTATCGGATCCCAACGGCCACTTCTGGAGCATTCCCCCCATAGACAGCAATATAAACCCCACCCCCTCTCCACATTCAGGTATCGGATACCAACGGCCACTTCTGGAGCATTCCCCCCATAGACAGCAATATAAACCCCACCCCCTCTCCACATTCAGGTATCGGATCCCAACGGCCACTTCTGGAGCATTCCCCCCATAGACAGCAATATAAACCCCACCCCCTCTCCACATTCAGGTATCGGATCCCAACGGCCACTTCTGGAGCATTCCCCCCATAGACAGCAACATAAACCCCACCCCCTCTCCACATTCAGGTATCGGATACCAACGGCCACTTCTGGAGCATTCCCCCCATAGACAGCAATATAAACCCCACCCCCTCTCCACATTCAGGTATCGGATCCCAACGGCCACTTCTGGAGCATTCCCCCCATAGACAGCAATATAAACCCCACCCCCTCTCCACATTCAGGTATCGGATCCCAACGGCCACTTCTGGAGCATTCCCCCCATAGACAGCAATATAAACCCCACCCCCTCTCCACATTCAGGTATCGGATCCCAACGGCCACTTCTGGAGCATTCCCCCCATAGACAGCAATATAAACCCCCCCCCCTCTCCACATTCAGGTATCGGATCCCAACGGCCACTTCTGGAGCATTCCCCCCATAGAGAGCAATATAAACCCCACCCCCTCTCCACATTCAGGTATCGGATCCCAACGGCCACTTCTGGAGCATTCCCCCCATAGAGAGCAATATAAACCCCACCCCCTCTCCACATTCAGGTATCGGTTCCCAACAGCCACTTCTGGAGCATTCCCCCCATAGACAGCAATATAAACCCCACCCCCTCTCCACATTCAGGTATCGGATCCCAACGGCCACTTCTGGAGCATTCCCCCCATAGACAGCAATATAAACCCCACCCCCTCTCCACATTCAGGTATCGGATCCCAACGGCCACTTCTGGAGCATTCCCCCCATAGACAGCAATATAAACCCCACCCCCTCTCCACATTCAGGTATCGGATCCCAACGGCCACTTCTGGAGCATTCCCCCCATAGACAGCAATATAAACCCCACCCCCTCTCCACATTCAGGTATCGGATCCTAACGGCCACTTCTGGAGCATTCCCCCCATAGACAGCAATACAAACCCCACCCCCTCTCCACATTCAGGTATCGGATCCCAACGGCCACTTCTGGAGCATTCCCCCCATAGAGAGCAATATAAACCCCACCCCCTCTCCACATTCAGGTATCGGATCCTAACGGCCACTTCTGGAGCATTCCCCCCATAGACAGCAATACAAACCCCACCCCCTCTCCATATTCAGGTATCGGATCCCAACGGCCACTTCTGGAGCATTCCCCCCATAGACAGCAATATAAACCCCACCCCCTCTCCACATTCAGGTATCAGATCCCAACGGCTACTTCTGGAGCATTCCCCCCATAGACAGCAATAGAAACCCCACCCCCTCTCCACATTCAGGTATCAGATCCCAACGGCCACTTCTGGAGCATTCCCCCATAGACAGCAATATAAACCCCACCCCCTCTCCACATTCAGGTATCGGATCCCAACGGCCACTTCTGGAGCATTCCCCCCATAGACAGCAATATAAACCCCACCCCCTCTCCACATTCAGGTATCGGATCCCAACGGCCACTTCTGGAGCATTCCCCCCATAGACAGCAATATAAACCCCACCCCCTCTCCACATTCAGGTATCAGATCCCAACGGCCACTTCTGGAGCATTCCCCCCATAGACAGCAATATAAACCCCACCCCCTCTCCACATTCAGGTATCGGATCCCAACGGCCACTTCTGGAGCATTCCCCCCATAGAGAGCAATATAAACCCCACCCCCTCTCCACATTCAGGTATCGGATCCCAACGGCCACTTCTGGAGCATTCCCCCCATAGACAGCAATATAAACCCCACCCCCTCTCCACATTCAGGTATCGGATCCCAACGGCCACTTCTGGAGCATTCCCCCCCATAGACAGCAATATAAACCCCACCCCCTCTCCACATTCAGGTATCGGATCCCAACGGCCACTTCTGGAGCATTCCCCCCATAGACAGCAATATAAACCCCACCCCCTCTCCACATTCAGGTATCGGATCCCAACGGCTACTTCTGGAGCATTCCCCCCATAGACAGCAATATAAACCCCACCCCCTCTCCACATTCAGGTATCAGATCCCAACGGCCACTTCTGGAGCATTCCCCCATAGACAGCAATACAAACCCCACCCCCTCTCCACATTCAGGTATCGGATCCCAACGGCCACTTCTGGAGCATTCCCCCCATAGACAGCAATATAAACCCCACCCCCTCTCCACATTCAGGTATCGGATCCCAACGGCCACTTCTGGAGCATTCCCCCCATAGACAGCAATATAAACCCCACCCCCTCTCCACATTCAGGTATCGGATCCCAACGGCCACTTCTGGAGCATTCCCCCCATAGACAGCAATATAAACCCCACCCCCTCTCCACATTCAGGTATCAGATCCCAACGGCCACTTCTGGAGCATTCCCCCCATAGACAGCAATATAAACCCCACCCCCTCTCCACATTCAGGTATCGGATCCCAACGGCCACTTCTGGAGCATTCCCCCCATAGAGAGCAATATAAACCCCACCCCCTCTCCACATTCAGGTATCGGATCCCAACGGCCACTTCTGGAACATTCCCCCCATAGACAGCAATATAAACCCCACCCCCTCTCCACATTCAGGTATCGGATCCCAACGGCTACTTCTGGAGCATTCCCCCCATAGACAGCAATATAAACCCCACCCCCTCTCCACATTCAGGTATCGGATCCCAACGGCCACTTCTGGAGCATTCCCCCCATAGACAGCAATATAAACCCCACCCCCTCTCCACATTCAGGTATCGGATCCCAACGGCCACTTCTGGAGCATTCCCCCCATAGACAGCAATATAAACCCCACCCCCTCTCCACATTCAGGTATCGGATCCTAACGGCCACTTCTGGAGCATTCCCCCCATAGACAGCAATACAAACCCCACCCCCTCTCCACATTCAGGTATCAGATCCCAACGGCCACTTCTGGAGCATTCCCCCCATAGACAGCAATATAAACCCCACCCCCTCTCCACATTCAGGTATCAGATCCCAACGGCCACTTCTGGAGCATTCCCCCCATACACAGCAATATAAACCCCACCCCCTCTCCACATTCAGGTATCGGATCCCAACGGCCACTTCTGGAGCATTCCCCCCATAGACAGCAATATAAACCCCACCCCCTCTCCACATTCAGGTATCGGATCCCAACGGCCACTTCTGGAGCATTCCCCCCATAGAGAGCAATATAAACCCCACCCCCTCTCCACATTCAGGTATCAGATCCCAACGGCCACTTCTGGAGCATTCCCCCCATAGACAGCAATATAAACCCCACCCCCTCTCCACATTCAGGTATCGGATCCTAACGGCCACTTCTGGAGCATTCCCCCCATAGACAGCAATACAAACCCCACCCCCTCTCCACATTCAGGTATCAGATCCCAACGGCTACTTCTGGAGCATTCCCCCCATAGACAGCAATATAAACCCCACCCCCTCTCCACATTCAGGTATCGGATCCCAACGGCCACTTCTGGAGCATTCCCCCCATAGAGAGCAATATAAACCCCACCCCCTCTCCACATTCAGGTATCGGATCCCAACGGCCACTTCTGGAGCATTCCCCCCATAGACAGCAACATAAACCCCACCCCCTCTCCACATTCAGGTATCGGATCCCAACGGCCACTTCTGGAGCATTCCCCCCATAGACAGCAACATAAACCCCACCCCCTCTCCACATTCAGGTATCAGATCCCAACGGCCACTTCTGGAGCATTCCCCCATAGACAGCAATACAAACCCCACCCCCTCTCCACATTCAGGTATCGGATCCCAACGGCCACTTCTGGAGCATTCCCCCCATAGACAGCAATACAAACCCCACCCCCTCTCCACATTCAGGTATCGGATCCCAACGGCCACTTCTGGAGCATTCCCCCCATAGACAGCAATATAAACCCCACCCCCTCTCCACATTCAGGTATCGGATCCCAACGGCCACTTCTGGAGCATTCCCCCCATAGACAGCAATATAAACCCCACCCCCTCTCCACATTCAGGTATCGGATCCCAACGGCCACTTCTGGAGCATTCCCCCCATAGACAGCAATATAAACCCCACCCCCTCTCCACATTCAGGTATCAGATCCCAACGGCCACTTCTGGAGCATTCCCCCATAGACAGCAATACAAACCCCACCCCCTCTCCACATTCAGGTATCGGATCCCAACGGCCACTTCTGGAGCATTCCCCCCATAGACAGCAATGGAAACCCCACCCCCTCTCCACATTCAGGTATCAGATCCCAACGGCCACTTCTGGAGCATTCCCCCCATAGACAGCAATATAAACCCCACTCCCTCTCCACATTCAGGTATCAGATCCCAACGGCCACTTCTGGAGCATTCCCCCATAGACAGCAATACAAACCCCACCCCCTCTCCACATTCAGGTATCGGATCCCAACGGCCACTTCTGGAGCATTCCCCCCATAGACAGCAATGGAAACCCCACCCCCTCTCCACATTCAGGTATCGGATCCCAACGGCCACTTCTGGAGCATTCCCCCCATAGACAGCAACCTAAACCCCACCCCCTCTCCACATTCAGGTATCGGATCCCAACGGCCACTTCTGGAGCATTCCCCCCATAGACAGCAATATAAACCCCACCCCCTCTCCACATTCAGGTATCGGATCCCAACGGCCACTTCTGGAGCATTCCCCCCATAGACAGCAATATAAACCCCACCCCCTCTCCACATTCAGGTATCGGATCCCAACGGCCACTTCTGGAGCATTCCCCCCATAGACAGCAATATAAACCCCACCCCCTCTCCACATTCAGGTATCGGATCCCAACGGCCACTTCTGGAGCATTCCCCCCATAGACAGCAATATAAACCCCACCCCCTCTCCACATTCAGGTATCAGATCCCAACGGCCACTTCTGGAGCATTCCCCCCATAGACAGCAATGGAAACCCCACCCCCTCTCCACATTCAGGTATCGGATCCCAACGGCCACTTCTGGAGCATTCCCCCCATAGACAGCAACCTAAACCCCACCCCCTCTCCACATTCAGGTATCGGATCCCAACGGCCACTTCTGGAGCATTCCCCCCATAGACAGCAATATAAACCCCACCCCCTCTCCACATTCAGGTATCAGATCCCAACGGCCACTTCTGGAGCATTCCCCCCATAGACAGCAATATAAACCCCACCCCCTCTCCACATTCAGGTATCGGATCCCAACGGCCACTTCTGGAGCATTCCCCCCATAGACAGCAATATAAACCCCACCCCCTCTCCATATTCAGGTATCGGATCCCAACGGCCACTTCTGGAGCATTCCCCCCATAGACAGCAATATAAACCCCACCCCCTCTCCACATTCAGGTATCGGATCCCAACGGCCACTTCTGGAGCATTCCCCCCATAGACAGCAATATAAACCCCACCCCCTCTCCACATTCAGGTATCGGATCCCAACGGCCACTTCTGGAGCATTCCCCCCATAGACAGCAATATAAACCCCACCCCCTCTCCACATTCAGGTATCGGATCCCAACGGCCACTTCTGGAGCATTCCCCCCATAGACAGCAATATAAACCCCACCCCCTCTCCACATTCAGGTATCGGATCCCAACGGCCACTTCTGGAGCATTCCCCCCATAGACAGCAATATAAACCCCACCCCCTCTCCACATTCAGGTGTTTACCGGATTTCCCACAAGGCCAACAAGGCCAGGCCTTGGGTCCAGGGCCGGATTTCCCACAAGGCCAACAAGGCCAGGCCTCGGGTCCAGGGCCGGATTTCCCACAAGGCCAACAAGGCCAGGCCTCGGGTCCAGGGCCGGATTTCCCACAAGGCCAACAAGGCCAGGCCTCGGGTCCAGGGCCGGATTTCCCACAAGGCCAACAAGGCCAGGCCTCGGGTCCAGGGCCGGATTTCCCACAAGGCCAACAAGGCCAGGCCTCGGGTCCAGGGCCGGATTTCCCACAAGGCCAACAAGGCCAGGCCTCGGGTCCAGGGCCGGATTTCCCACAAGGCCAACAAGGCCAGGCCTCGGGTCCAGGGCCGGATTTCCCACAAGGCCAACAAGGCCAGGCCTCGGGTCCAGGGCCGGATTTCCCACAAGGCCAACAAGGCCAGGCCTCGGGTCCAGGGCCGGATTTCCCACAAGGCCAACAAGGCCAGGCCTCGGGTCCAGGGCCGGATTTCCCACAAGGCCAACAAGGCCAGGCCTCGGGTCCAGGGCCGGATTTACCACAAGGCCAACAAGGCCAGGCCTCGGGTCCAGGGCCGGATTTACCACAAGGCCAACAAGGCCAGGCCTCGGGTCCAGGGCCGGATTTCCCACAAGGCCAACAAGGCCAGGCCTCGGGTCCAGGGCCGGATTTCCCACAAGGCCAACAAGGCCAGGCCTCGGGTCCAGGGCCGGATTTCCCACAAGGCCAACAAGGCCAGGCCTCGGGTCCAGGGCCGGATTTCCCACAAGGCCAACAAGGCCAGGCCTCGGGTCCAGGGCCGGATTTCCCACAAGGCCAACAAGGCCAGGCCTCGGGTCCAGGGCCGGATTTCCCACAAGGCCAACAAGGCCAGGCCTCGGGTCCAGGGCCGGATTTCCCACAAGGCCAACAAGGCCAGGCCTCGGGTCCAGGGCCGGATTTCCCACAAGGCCAACAAGGCCAGGCCTCGGGTCCAGGGCCGGATTTACCACAAGGCCAACAAGGCCAGGCCTCGGGTCCAGGGCCGGATTTCCCACAAGGCCAACAAGGCCAGGCCTCGGGTCCAGGGCCGGATTTACCACAAGGCCAACAAGGCCAGGCCTCGGGTCCAGGGCCGGATTTCCCACAAGGCCAACAAGGCCAGGCCTCGGGTCCAGGGCCGGATTTCCCACAAGGCCAACAAGGCCAGGCCTCGGGTCCAGGGCCGGATTTCCCACAAGGCCAACAAGGCCAGGCCTCGGGTCCAGGGCCGGATTTCCCACAAGGCCAACAAGGCCAGGCCTCGGGTCCAGGGCCGGATTTACCACAAGGCCAACAAGGCCAGGCCTCGGGTCCAGGGCCGGATTTCCCACAAGGCCAACAAGGCCAGGCCTCGGGTCGGCCTCCTGGATCAAGTACAGGTTGCCAATTTTCCACAAATGTTTGTGGTTTGATGTACTAAGACTCCTGGGAAGCCAAAGGGGGGTAATATTCTCTTTATTCACAGCGCTGGCCTTTGAAACCACCCTCACCCTTCACCCCTCACCCTTCACCCTTCACCCCTCACCCTTCACCCCTCACCCTTCACCCCTCACCCTTCACCCCTCACCCTTTACCCCTCACCCCTCACCCTTCACCCTTCACCCTTCACCCCTCACCCTTCACCCCTCACCCTTCACCCTTCACCCTTCACCCCTCACCCTTCACCCCTCACCCTTCACCCTTCACCCCTCACCCTTCACCCCTCACCCTTCACCCCTCACCCTTTACCCCTCACCCCTCACCCTTCACCCTTCACCCCTCACCTTCACCCCTCACCCTTCACCCCTCACCCCTCACCCCTCACCCTTCACCCCTCACCCCTCACCCTTCACCCCTCACCCTTTAAGACAAGCAGACTAAGGACATGGATTACTGGAACCGCGTCCTGTGGTCAGATGAGACAAGATAAAGGTATTTGGTGTCAGATGGTGTCAGGCGTGTGTGGGGGGGGAGGGGCCAGGTGAGGAGGACAAACACACGTGTGTCTTCCCTACAGTCAGGCATGGTGGGGGGAGGGTCATGGTCTGGGGCTGTATGAGTGCTGCCGGCACTGGGGGGCTACAGATTATTGAGGGGATCATGAATGCCAACATGTACTGTGACCTACTGAAGCAGAGCATGATCCCCTCCCTTCAGAGACTGGGCAGCAGGGTAGTATTCCAACATGATAACCACCCCAAACACACCTCCAAGACCACCACTGCCTTGCTAAAGAAGCTGAGGGTAAAGGTGATGGACGGGCCAAGCATGTCTCCAGACCTAAACCCTATTGGTCATCTGTGGGGGAAGGGGGAGGAGCGCAAGGTCTTCAACATCCACCAGCTCCGTGATGTCATCATGGGGGAGGGGAAGAGGACTCCGGTGACAACCTGTGATGTCATCATGGGGGAGGGGAAGAGGACTCCGGTGACAACCTGTGATGTCATCATGGGGAGGGGAAGAGGACTCCGGTGACAACCTGTGACGTCATCATGGGGAGGGGAAGAGGACTCCGGTGACAACCTGTGATGCTCTGGTGACCTCCAAGCCCAAGAGGGTCAAAAATAATTGCGGCCACAGAAAATATTGACACTTTGGCCCCAATTTGGAGATTTTCACTTAGGGGTGTCCTGACTTTTGTTGCCAGCGGTTTAGACAATGGCTGTGTGTTGAGTTATTTGTTATACAAGCTGTACACTCCTCCCCCCTGTCTACACTCCTCCCCCTCCCCCCGTGTACACTCCTCCCCCTCCCCCCGTGTACACTCCTCCCCCTCCCCCCGTGTACACTCCTCCCCCCTGTACACTCCTCCCCCCTGTGCACTCCCCCCCCAATGTACACCCCTCCCCCCCCTGTGTACACCCCTCCCCCCCCCCGTGTACACTCCTCCCCCTGTACACTCCTCCCCCCTGTGCACTCCCCCCCAATGTACACCCCTCCCCCCCCTGTGTACACCCCTCCCCCCCCCGTGTACACTCCTCCCCCTGTACACTCCTCCCCCCCTGTGTACACTCCCCCCCCAATGTACACCCCTCCCCCCCCTGTGTACCCCCCCCCCCCCCCTGTGTACACCCCTCCCCCCCCCGTGTACACTCCTCCCCCCTGTACACTCCTCCCCCCTGTGCACTCCCCCCCCAATGTACACCCCTCCCCCCCCCTGTGTACACCCCTCCCCCCCCTGTGTACACCCCTCCCCCCCTGTGTACACTCCTCCCCCCCTGTACACTCCTCCCCCCTGTGCACTCCCCCCCCAATGTACACCCCTCCCCCCCCCTGTGTACACCCCTCCCCCCCCTGTGTACACCCCTCCCCCCCCTGTGTACACCCCTCCCCCCCCCCGTGTACACCCCTCCCCCTTGTACACTCACTACACAACATTGTAGATACAAAGGCCCAGATTCACATACAGCGGCGCATATTTATGCCGCCGTAGCGTATCTCCTTTACGCTACGCTGACGCAGCGCAGAAAGGCAAGCATGGAATTCACAAAGCCAGTGCTTCCAAATCTGCGCTGGGTTTCCTAGGCGTAAGCCGGCGTAAGTGGAAGTGGGCGTGACCCCATGCAAATGATGGGCCTAGTGCCAGACAGATACGTATCACCAACTGCGCATGCGCCGGGACGTGGGCGCATCGTTCTGTGCATGCTAAGAATCACGTCGGAACAACTGCCTAAGATACGCCGGATCACTGCCTACGGCGTGAACGTAACCTACGCTCAGCCATATTCACGTCCAACGTAAACGATGTAATATACAGTTGTATTCAGAATGATTCCCCCCCCTGAAATGGATGGTTTGGCCCATGTGACATTGATCCTGTCATCCTGCTTACAATGACATCACAGAGGCGCGTCGTGTAGGTCAGACAAATATAACATTTCTAATGAAATAACCACAAATGTCTTTTCTGTGCTCACATCATTATCAGTTTTATTCAACCCCCAAGTGACATTCAATCTTAGTACTTAGTACAACATCCTTTTACAGTTATAACAGCTTTTAAACATGAAGCATAGCGTGGCACAAGCGTCTTGCAGCGATCTACGGGTATCTTCGCCCATTCGGGCAAAAGCCTCCAGTTCAGTCACATTCTTAGGCTTGCGCACTGCGACTGCTTTCTTTAAGTCCCACCAGAGGTTCTCAATCGGATTTAAGTCTGGTGACTGCGATGGCCACTCCAAAATGTTCCAGCCTTTAATCTGCCGCCATGCTCTAGTGGACTTGGAGGTATGCTTGGGATCATGGTCCTGATGAAAGGTCCAACGTCTCCCAAGCCTCAGGTTTGTGACGGACTGCATCACATTGTCATCCAATATCTCCTGGTACTGAAGAGAATTCATGGTACCTTGCACACGCTGAAGCTTCCCTGTACCTGCAGAAGCAAAACAGCCCCAAAGCATGATTGACCCCCCGCCATGCTTCACAGTAGGCAAGGTGTTCTTTTCATCATAGGCCTTGTTCTTCCTCCTCCAAACATAGCGTTGATCCATGGGCCCAAACACTTCTAATTTTGTTTCATCAGTCCACAGAACACAATCCCAAAACTTCTGTGGTTTGTCCACATGACTTTTGGCATACTGCAGTCGTCTTATTCTTTGGAGACAGCGAGGGGGTGCGCCTGGGAGTTCTGGCATGGAGGCCTTCATTACGCAGTGTGCGCCGTATTGTCTGAGCAGAAACTTCAGTACCCACATCTGACAAATCTTTTCTCAGTTCCTCAGCAGTCACACGGGGACTTTTCTCCACTCTACTCTTCAGGTAGCGCACAGCAGTCACACGAGGACTTTTCTCCACTCTGCTCTTCAGGTAGCGCTCAGCAGTCACACGAGGACTTTTCTCCACTCTACGCTTCAGGTAGCGCACAGCAGTCACACAGGGACTTTTCTCCACTCTGCTCTTCAGGTAGCGCTCAGCAGTCACACGGAGACTTTTCTCCACTCTACACTTCAGGTAGCGCTCAGCAGTCACACGGGGACTTTTCTCCACTCTACGCTTCAGGTAGCGCTCAGCAGTCACACGGGGACTTTTCTCCACTCTGCTCTTCAGGTAGCGCTCAGCAGTCACACAGGGACTTTTCTCCACTCTACACTTCAGGTAGCGCTCAGCAGTCACACGGGGACTTTTCTCCACTCTACGCTTCAGGTAGCGCTCAGCAGTCACACAGGGACTTTTCTCCACTCTACTCTTCAGGTAGCGCACAGCAGTCACACGGGGACTTTTCTCCACTCTACGCTTCAGGTAGCGCTCAGCAGTCACACGGAGACTTTTCTCCACTCTACACTTCAGGTAGCGCTCAGCAGTCACACGGGGACTTTTCTCCACTCTACGCTTCAGGTAGCGCTCAGCAGTCACACGGGGACTTTTCTCCACTCTACGCTTCAGGTAGCGCTCAGCAGTCACACGGGGACTTTTCTCCACTCTGCTCTTCAGGTAGCGCTCAGCAGTCACACGGGGACTTTTCTCCACTCTGCTCTTCAGGTAGCGCTCAGCAGTCACACGGAGACTTTTCTCCACTCTACACTTCAGGTAGCGCTCAGCAGTCACACGGGGACTTTTCTCCACTCTACGCTTCAGGTAGCGCACAGCAGTCACACGGGACTTTCCTCCACTCTACGCT
Source organism: Rana temporaria (assembly GCF_905171775.1). NCBI lineage: Eukaryota > Metazoa > Chordata > Amphibia > Anura > Ranidae > Rana > Rana temporaria. The sequence goes on along the minus strand of NW_024404600.1, from coordinate 28,379 downwards.
TCAGGTAGCGCACAGCAGTCACACGGGGACTTTTCTCCACTCTACGCTTCAGGTAGCGCTCAGCAGTCACACGGGGACTTTTCTCCACTCTACGCTTCAGGTAGCGCACAGCAGTCACACGGGGACTTTTCTCCACTCTACACTTCAGGTAGCGCACAGCAGTCACACGGGACTTTCCTCCACTCTACGCTTCAGGTAGCGCACAGCAGTCACACGGGGACTTTTCTCCACTCTACGCTTCAGGTAGCGCACAGCAGTCACACGGGGACTTTTCTCCACTCTACTCTTCAGGTAGCGCACAGCAGTCACACGGGGACTTTTCTCCACTCTACGCTTCAGGTAGCGCTCAGCAGTCACACGGGGACTTTTCTCCACTCTACACTTCAGGTAGCGCTCAGCAGTCACATGGGGACTTTTCTCCACTCTACGCTTCAGGTAGCGCTCAGCAGTCACACGGGGACTTTTCTCCACTCTGCTCTTCAGGTAGCGCTCAGCAGTCACACGGGGACTTTTCTCCACTCTACGCTTCAGGTAGCGCTCAGCAGTCACACGGGGACTTTTCTCCACTCTACGCTTCAGGTAGCGCACAGCAGTCACACGGGGACTTTTCTCCACTCTACGCTTCAGGTAGCGCTCAGCAGTCACACGGGGACTTTTCTCCACTCTACGCTTCAGGTAGCGCTCAGCAGTCACACGGGGACTTTTCTCCACTCTACGCTTCAGGTAGCGCTCAGCAGTCACACGGGGACTTTTCTCCACTCTACACTTCAGGTAGCGCTCAGCAGTCACACAGGGACTTTTCTCCACTCTACACTTCAGGTAGCGCTCAGCAGTCACACGGGGACTTTTCTCCACTCTACGCTTCAGGTAGCGCACAGCAGTCACACGGGGACTTTTCTCCACTCTACGCTTCAGGTAGCGCTCAGCAGTCACACGGGGACTTTTCTCCACTCTACACTTCAGGTAGCGCTCAGCAGTCACACGGGGACTTTTCTCCACTCTACGCTTCAGGTAGCGCACAGCAGTCACACAGGGACTTTTCTCCACTCTACACTTCAGGTAGCGCTCAGCAGTCACACGGGGACTTTTCTCCACTCTGCTCTTCAGGTAGCACACAGCAGTCACACGGGACTTTTCTCCACTCTGCGCTTCAGGTAGCGCTCAGCAGTCACACGGGGACTTTTCTCCACTCTGCACTTCAGGTAGCGCTCAGCAGTCACACGGGGACTTTTCTCCACTCTGCTCTTCAGGTAGCGCTCAGCAGTCACACGGGGACTTTTCTCCACTCTACTCTTCAGGTAGCGCTCAGCAGTCACACGGGGACTTTTCTCCACTCTGCTCTTCAGGTAGCGCTCAGCAGTCACACGGGGACTTTTCTCCACTCTACTCTTCAGGTAGCGCTCAGCAGTCACACGGGGACTTTTCTCCACTCTACGCTTCAGGTAGCGCTCAGCAGTCACACGGGGACTTTTCTCCACTCTACGCTTCAGGTAGCGCTCAGCAGTCACACGGGGACTTTTCTCCACTCTGCTCTTCAGGTAGCGCTCAGCAGTCACACGGGGACTTTTCTCCACTCTACACTTCAGGTAGCGCACAGCAGTCACACAGGGACTTTTCTCCACTCTGCTCTTCAGGTAGCGCTCAGCAGTCACACGGGGACTTTTCTCCACTCTACGCTTCAGGTAGCGCTCAGCAGTCACACGGGGACTTTTCTCCACTCTACACTTCAGGTAGCGCTCAGCAGTCACACGGGGACTTTTCTCCACTCTACACTTCAGGTAGCGCTCAGCAGTCACACGGGGACTTTTCTCCACTCTGCTCTTCAGGTAGCGCTCAGCAGTCACACGGGGACTTTTCTCCACTCTACGCTTCAGGTAGCGCACAGCAGTCACACGGGGACTTTTCTCCACTCTACGCTTCAGGTAGCACTCAGCAGTCACATGGGGACTTTTCTCCACTCTACGCTTCAGGTAGCGCTCAGCAGTCACACGGGGACTTTTCTCCACTCTACGCTTCAGGTAGCGCACAGCAGTCACACGGGGACTTTTCTCCACTCTACGCTTCAGGTAGCGCTCAGCAGTCACACGGGGACTTTTCTCCACTCTACGCTTCAGGTAGCGCTCAGCAGTCACACGGGGACTTTTCTCCACTCTACGCTTCAGGTAGCGCTCAGCAGTCACACGGGGACTTTTCTCCACTCTGCTCTTCAGGTAGCGCTCAGCAGTCACACGGGGACTTTTCTCCACTCTACGCTTCAGGTAGCGCTCAGCAGTCACACGGGGACTTTTCTCCACTCTACGCTTCAGGTAGCGCACAGCAGTCACACGGGGACTTTTCTCCACTCTACACTTCAGGTAGCGCTCAGCAGTCACACAGGGACTTTTCTCCACTCTACTCTTCAGGTAGCGCACAGCAGTCACACGGGGACTTTTCTCCACTCTACACTTCAGGTAGCGCACAGCAGTCACACGGGGACTTTTCTCCACTCTGCTCTTCAGGTAGCGCTCAGCAGTCACACGGGGACTTTTCTCCACTCTGCTCTTCAGGTAGCGCTCAGCAGTCACACGGGGACTTTTCTCCACTCTACGCTTCAGGTAGCGCTCAGCAGTCACACGGGGACTTTTCTCCACTCTACGCTTCAGGTAGCGCACAGCAGTCAAAGTCAGCATCTTCTTTCTGCCACGACCAGGTAGCGTTTCAATGGTGCCCTTTGCCTTGAATGTGCGAATGATGCTTCCTATGGTGTCTCTTGGTATGTTTAACATATTTGCAATCTTCTTATAGCCATTGCCCTTCCTGTGAAGAGTAATCACCTCTTCTCTTGTCTTCCTGGACCATTCCCTTGACTTCACCATGTTTGTAACCACACCAGTAAATGTCTAGAAGGAGCCGAGTATCACAGTCATTTTAAAGCTGCCTGATTGGTGCTTATTAGGCTTTATTGCTGCTCCCTGACATCCATAGGTGTTTTCAATACCTGATTGAAAACACTTCAATGAACCTCTGTTCTTCAGAGTGGTAGTCTTTAAGGGGTTGAATAATTGTGTAAATGAAGAATTCACAAAAGAAACATTTACTTCTGTATTACAAAACCGATTGATGTCATTTTAGTTGCATATGGTTCTTTAAGAAGTCCTTGTAGGATTTCATTCTGAATACAATTACAAATGTACACTAAATTCCCTAAAACCCTTTACAGCATTGGGGGGGTGAATCATTTTCAACACAACTGTATGTCGGCTTGTGTTCCCTTTGCATGGACGCTGCTGAGTTACACCTCCTTTATGGGGCATAACTTTATGCCGTACGTATAACTTACACGCACCAGTCGTAGCCTGCGTCGGGCCTGCGTCGTATCTCCCTCATTTACATATTTGAATAGAAAATCAATGGGAGCGCCACATGCGTCCAGCGTAAATATGCGCCCACTCTACGCCGGCGTAGGCAAGTTACGTCGGAAATTTGAAGCCTGTTTTTAGGCGTATCTTAGTTTGGTGGGCAAGGCACACAGATACGACGGCGCATATTTGCACTTACGCGGCGTATCTCAAGATACGTCGGCGCAAGTGGTTTGTGAATCCGGGCCTATGTGTCATTTCTTCAGTGTTGTCACATGAAAGATACAAGAAATGTGACCGAGGGGTGTACTTACTTTTGTCACGTGAAAAGAAAAGATTTACATAAATGTGAGGGATCTACTCCCTTTTGTGAGATACTGTACATCAAATCCCAGGACAGTCCCCATAAATCTGAGATGGTTGGGAGGTATGGGAGTCCCCTGAGGGAATGTGTGCCGTACAAGAGGCAGCTTCCAAAATTCTCAGCCTGTATGGTGCCAGGAGTCCGGACCTTTCCTTCAGAGAGCATGCGAATTCTCAGCCTGTATGGTGCCAGGAGTCCGGACCTTTCCTTCAGAGAGCATGCGAATTCTCAGCCTGTATGGTGCCAGGAGTCCGGACCTTTCCTTCAGAGAGCATGTGAATACTCAGCCTGTATGGTGCCAGGAGTCCGGACCTTTCCTTCAGAGAGCATGCGAATTCTCAGCCTGTATGGTGCCAGGAGTCCGGACCTTTCCTTCAGAGAGCATGCGAATTCTCAGCCTGTATGGTGCCAGGAGTCCGGACCTTTCCTTCAGAGAGCATGCGAGTTCTCAGCCTGTATGGTGCCAGGAGTCCGGACCTTTCCTTCAGAGAGCATGCGAATTCTCAGCCTGTATGGTGCCAGGAGTCCGGACCTCTCCTTCAGAGAGCATGTGAATTCTCAGCCTGTATGGTGTCAGGAGTCCGGACCTTTCCTTCAGAGAGCATGTGAATTCTCAGCCTGTATGGTGCCAGGAGTCCGGACCTTTCCTTCAGAGATCATGCGAATTCTCAGGCTGTATGGTGCCAGGAGTCCGGACCTTTCCTTCAGAGAGCATGTGAATTCTCAGCCTGTATGGTGCCAGGAGTCCGGACCTTTCCTTCAGAGAGCATGCGAATTCTCAGCCTGTATGGTGCCAGGAGTCCGGACCTTTCCTTCAGAGAGCATGCGAATTCTCAGCCTGCATGGTGCCAGGAGTCCGGACCTTTCCTTCAGAGAGCATGTGAATTCTCAGCCTGTATGGTGCCAGGAGTCCGGACCTTTCCTTCAGAGAGCATGCGAATTCTCAGCCTGTATGGTGCCAGGAGTCCGGACCTTTCCTTCAGAGCGCATGTGAATTCTCAGCCTGTATGGTGCCAGGAGTCCGGACCTTTCCTTCAGAGAGCATGTGAATTCTCAGCCTGTATGGTGCCAGGAGTCCGGACCTTTCCTTCAGAGAGCATGCGAATTCTCAGCCTGTATGGTGCCAGGAGTCCGGACCTCTCCTTCAGAGAGCATGTGAATTCTCAGCCTGTATGGTGCCAGGAGTCCGGACCTTTCCTTCAGAGAGCATGCGAATTCTCAGCCTGTATGGTGCCAGGAGTCCGGACCTCTCCTTCAGAGAGCATGCGAATTCTCAGCCTGTATGGTGCCAGGAGTCCGGACCTTTCCTTCAGAGAGCATGTGAATTCTCAGCCTGTATGGTGCCAGGAGTCCGGACCTTTCCTTCAGAGAGCATGTGAATTCTCAGCCTGTATGGTGCCAGGAGTCCGGACCTTTCCTTCAGAGAGCATGTGAATTCTCAGCCTGTATGGTGCCAGGAGTCCGGACCTCTCCTTCAGAGAGCATGCGAATTCTCAGCCTGTATGGTGCCAGGAGTCCGGACCTTTCCTTCAGAGAGCATGTGAATTCTCAGCCTGTATGGTGCCAGGAGTCCGGACCTTTCCTTCAGAGAGCATGTGAATTCTCAGCCTGTATGGTGCCAGGAGTCCGGACCTTTCCTTCAGAGAGCATGCGAATTCTCAGCCTGTATGGTGCCAGGAGTCCGGACCTCTCCTTCAGAGAGCATGTGAATTCTCAGCCTGTATGGTGCCAGGAGTCCGGTCCTCTCCTTCAGAGAGCATGCGAATTCTCAGCCTGTATGGTGCCAGGAGTCCGGACCTTTCCTTCAGAGAGCATGTGAATTCTCAGCCTGTATGGTGCCAGGAGTCCGGACCTTTCCTTCAGAGAGCATGCGAATTCTCAGCCTGTATGGTGCCAGGAGTCCGGACCTCTCCTTCAGAGAGCATGTGAATTCTCAGCCTGTATGGTGCCAGGAGTCCGGACCTTTCCTTCAGAGAGCATGCGAATTCTCAGCCTGTATGGTGCCAGGAGTCCGGACCTCTCCTTCAGAGAGCATGTGAATTCTCAGCCTGTATGGTGCCAGGAGTCCGGACCTTTCCTTCAGAGAGCATGTGAATTCTCAGCCTGTATGGTGCCAGGAGTCCGGACCTTTCCTTCAGAGAGCATGTGAATTCTCAGCCTGTATGGTGCCAGGAGTCCGGACCTCTCCTTCAGAGAGCATGTGAATTCTCAGCCTGTATGGTGCCAGGAGTCCGGACCTTTCCTTCAGAGAGCATGTGAATTCTCAGCCTGTATGGTGCCAGGAGTCCGGACCTTTCCTTCAGAGAGCATGCGAATTCTCAGCCTGTATGGTGCCAGGAGTCCGGACCTCTCCTTCAGAGAGCATGTGAATTCTCAGCCTGTATGGTGCCAGGAGTCCGGACCTCTCCTTCAGAGAGCATGTGAATTCTCAGCCTGTATGGTGCCAGGAGTCCGGACCTCTCCTTCAGAGAGCATGTGAATTCTCAGCCTGTATGGTGCCAGGAGTCCGGACCTTTCCTTCAGAGAGCATGTGAATTCTCAGCCTGTATGGTGCCAGGAGTCCGGACCTTTCCTTCAGAGAGCATGCGAATTCTCAGCCTGTATGGTGCCAGGAGTCCGGACCTCTCCTTCAGAGAGCATGTGAATTCTCAGCCTGTATGGTGCCAGGAGTCCGGACCTTTCCTTCAGAGAGCATGCGAATTCTCAGCCTGTATGGTGCCAGGAGTCCGGACCTTTCCTTCAGAGAGCATGTGAATTCTCAGCCTGTATGGTGCCAGGAGTCCGGACCTTTCCTTCAGAGAGCATGCGAATTCTCAGCCTGTATGGTGCCAGGAGTCCGGACCTTTCCTTCAGAGAGCATGTGAATTCTCAGCCTGTATGGTGCCAGGAGTCCGGACCTCTCCTTCAGAGCGCATGCGAATTCTCAGCCTGTATGGTGCCAGGAGTCCGGACCTTTCCTTCAGAGAGCATGCGAATTCTCAGCCTGTATGGTGCCAGGAGTCCGGACCTCTCCTTCAGAGAGCATGCGAATTCTCAGCCTGTATGGTGCCAGGAGTCCGGACCTTTCCTTCAGAGAGCATGTGAATTCTCAGCCTGTATGGTGCCAGGAGTCCGGACCTCTCCTTCAGAGAGCATGCGAATTCTCAGCCTGTATGGTGCCAGGAGTCCGGTCCTCTCCTTCAGAGAGCATGTGAATTCTCAGCCTGTATGGTGCCAGGAGTCCGGACCTTTCCTTCAGAGAGCATGCGAATTCTCAGCCTGTATGGTGCCAGGAGTCCGGACCTTTCCTTCAGAGAGCATGTGAATTCTCAGCCTGTATGGTGCCAGGAGTCCGGACCTCTCCTTCAGAGAGCATGCGAATTCTCAGCCTGTATGGTGCCAGGAGTCCGGACCTCTCCTTCAGAGAGCATGTGAATTCTCAGCCTGTATGGTGCCAGGAGTCCGGACCTCTCCTTCAGAGAGCATGTGAATTCTCAGCCTGTATGGTGCCAGGAGTCCGGACCTTTCCTTCAGAGAGCATGTGAATTCTCAGCCTGTATGGTGCCAGGAGTCCGGACCTCTCCTTCAGAGAGCATGTGAATTCTCAGCCTGTATGGTGCCAGGAGTCCGGTCCTCTCCTTCAGAGAGCATGTGAATTCTCAGCCTGTATGGTGCCAGGAGTCCGGACCTTTCCTTCAGAGAGCATGCGAATTCTCAGCCTGTATGGTGCCAGGAGTCCGGACCTCTCCTTCAGAGAGCATGCGAATTCTCAGCCTGTATGGTGCCAGGAGTCCGGACCTTTCCTTCAGAGAGCATGTGAATTCTCAGCCTGTATGGTGCCAGGAGTCCGGACCTTTCCTTCAGAGAGCATGCGAATTCTCAGCCTGTATGGTGCCAGGAGTCCGGACCTTTCCTTCAGAGAGCATGCGAATTCTCAGCCTGTATGGTGCCAGGAGTCCGGACCTCTCCTTCAGAGAGCATGCGAATTCTCAGCCTGTATGGTGCCAGGAGTCCGGACCTTTCCTTCAGAGAGCATGTGAATTCTCAGCCTGTATGGTGCCAGGAGTCCGGACCTTTCCTTCAGAGAGCATGTGAATTCTCAGCCTGTATGGTGCCAGGAGTCCAGACCTTTCTTCAGAGAGCATGTGAATTCTCAGCCTGTATGGTGCCAGGAGTCCGGACCTTTCCTTCAGAGAGCATGTGAATTCTCAGCCTGTATGGTGCCAGGAGTCCGGACCTCTCCTTCAGAGAGCATGCGAATTCTCAGCCTGTATGGTGCCAGGAGTCCGGACCTTTCCTTCAGAGAGCATGCGAATTCTCAGCCTGTATGGTGCCAGGAGTCCGGACCTTTCCTTCAGAGAGCATGTGAATTCTCAGCCTGTATGGTGCCAGGAGTCCGGACCTCTCCTTCAGAGAGCATGTGAATTCTCAGCCTGTATGGTGCCAGGAGTCCGGACCTCTCCTTCAGAGAGCATGTGAATTCTCAGGCTGTATGGTGCCAGGAGTCCGGACCTCTCCTTCAGAGAGCATGTGAATTCTCAGCCTGTATGGTGCCAGGAGTCCGGACCTCTCCTTCAGAGAGCATGTGAATTCTCAGCCTGTATGGTGCCAGGAGTCCGGACCTTTCCTTCAGAGAGCATGTGAATTCTCAGCCTGTATGGTGCCAGGAGTCCGGACCTCTCCTTCAGAGAGCATGTGAATTCTCAGCCTGTATGGTGCCAGGAGTCCGGACCTTTCCTTCAGAGAGCATGTGAATTCTCAGCCTGTATGGTGCCAGGAGTCCGGACCTTTCCTTCAGAGAGCATGTGAATTCTCAGCCTGTATGGTGCCAGGAGTCCGGACCTTTCTTCAGAGAGCATGTGAATTCTCAGCCTGTATGGTGCCAGGAGTCCGGACCTTTCCTTCAGAGAGCATGTGAATTCTCAGCCTGTATGGTGCCAGGAGTCCGGACCTCTCCTTCAGAGAGCATGTGAATTCTCAGCCTGTATGGTGCCAGGAGTCCGGACCTTTCCTTCAGAGAGCATGCGAATTCTCAGCCTGTATGGTGCCAGGAGTCCGGACCTTTCCTTCAGAGAGCATGTGAATTCTCAGCCTGTATGGTGCCAGGAGTCCGGACCTTTCCTTCAGAGAGCATGTGAATTCTCAGCCTGTATGGTGCCAGGAGTCCGGACCTCTCCTTCAGAGAGCATGCGAATTCTCAGCCTGTATGGTGCCAGGAGTCCGGACCTTTCCTTCAGAGAGCATGCGAATTCTCAGCCTGTATGGTGCCAGGAGTCCGGACCTTTCCTTCAGAGAGCATGTGAATTCTCAGGCTGTATGGTGCCAGGAGTCCGGACCTCTCCTTCAGAGAGCATGTGAATTCTCAGCCTGTATGGTGCCAGGAGTCCGGACCTCTCCTTCAGAGAGCATGCGAATTCTCAGCCTGTATGGTGCCAGGAGTCCGGACCTCTCCTTCAGAGAGCATGTGAATTCTCAGCCTGTATGGTGCCAGGAGTCCGGACCTTTCCTTCAGAGAGCATGTGAATTCTCAGCCTGTATGGTGCCAGGAGTCCGGACCTCTCCTTCAGAGAGCATGTGAATTCTCAGCCTGTATGGTGCCAGGAGTCCGGACCTTTCCTTCAGAGAGCATGCGAATTCTCAGCCTGTATGGTGCCAGGAGTCCGGACCTTTCCTTCAGAGAGCATGCGAATTCTCAGCCTGTATGGTGCCAGGAGTCCGGACCTTTCCTTCAGAGAGCATGCGAATTCTCAGCCTGTATGGTGCCAGGAGTCCGGACCTTTCCTTCAGAGAGCATGTGAATTCTCAGCCTGTATGGTGCCAGGAGTCCGGTCCTTTCCTTCAGAGAGCATGTGAATTCTCAGGCTGTATGGTGCCAGGAGTCCGGACCTTTCCTTCAGAGAGCATGCGAATTCTCAGCCTGTATGGTGCCAGGAGTCCGGACCTTTCCTTCAGAGAGCATGCGAATTCTCAGCCTGTATGGTGCCAGGAGTCCGGACCTTTCCTTCAGAGAGCATGCGAATTCTCAGCCTGTATGGTGCCAGGAGTCCGGACCTTTCCTTCAGAGAGCATGTGAATTCTCAGGCTGTATGGTGCCAGGAGTCCGGACCTTTCCTTCAGAGAGCATGCGAATTCTCAGCCTGTATGGTGCCAGGAGTCCGGACCTTTCCTTCAGAGAGCATGTGAATTCTCAGCCTGTATGGTGCCAGGAGTCCGGACCTTTCCTTCAGAGAGCATGTGAATTCTCAGCCTGTATGGTGCCAGGAGTCCGGACCTTTCCTTCAGAGAGCATGCGAATTCTCAGCCTGTATGGTGCCAGGAGTCCGGACCTCTCCTTCAGAGAGCATGTGAATTCTCAGCCTGTATGGTGCCAGGAGTCCGGACCTTTCCTTCAGAGAGCATGCGAATTCTCAGCCTGTATGGTGCCAGGAGTCCGGACCTCTCCTTCAGAGAGCATGTGAATTCTCAGCCTGTATGGTGCCAGGAGTCCGGACCTTTCCTTCAGAGAGCATGCGAATTCTCAGCCTGTATGGTGCCAGGAGTCCGGACCTTTCCTTCAGAGAGCATGTGAATTCTCAGCCTGTATGGTGCCAGGAGTCCGGACCTTTCCTTCAGAGAGCATGTGAATTCTCAGCCTGTATGGTGCCAGGAGTCCGGACCTCTCCTTCAGAGAGCATGCGAATTCTCAGCCTGTATGGTGCCAGGAGTCCGGACCTCTCCTTCAGAGAGCATGTGAATTCTCAGCCTGTATGGTGCCAGGAGTCCGGACCTCTCCTTCAGAGAGCATGCGAATTCTCAGCCTGTATGGTGCCAGGAGTCCGGACCTCTCCTTCAGAGAGCATGTGAATTCTCAGGCTGTATGGTGCCAGGAGTCCGGACCTCTCCTTCAGAGAGCATGTGAATTCTCAGCCTGTATGGTGCCAGGAGTCCGGACCTCTCCTTCAGAGAGCATGTGAATTCTCAGCCTGTATGGTGCCAGGAGTCCGGACCTTTCCTTCAGAGAGCATGCGAATTCTCAGCCTGTATGGTGCCAGGAGTCCGGACCTTTCCTTCAGAGAGCATGTGAATTCTCAGCCTGTATGGTGCCAGGAGTCCGGTCCTTTCCTTCAGAGAGCATGCGAATTCTCAGCCTGTATGGTGCCAGGAGTCCGGACCTTTCCTTCAGAGAGCATGCGAATTCTCAGCCTGTATGGTGCCAGGAGTCCGGACCTTTCCTTCAGAGAGCATGCGAATTCTCAGCCTGTATGGTGCCAGGAGTCCGGACCTTTCCTTCAGAGAGCATGCGAATTCTCAGCCTGTATGGTGCCAGGAGTCCGGACCTTTCCTTCAGAGAGCATGTGAATTCTCAGCCTGTATGGTGCCAGGAGTCCGGACCTTTCCTTCAGAGAGCATGTGAATTCTCAGCCTGTATGGTGCCAGGAGTCCGGACCTTTCCTTCAGAGAGCATGTGAATTCTCAGCCTGTATGGTGCCAGGAGTCCGGACCTTTCCTTCAGAGAGCATGTGAATTCTCAGCCTGTATGGTGCCAGGAGTCCGGACCTTTCCTTCAGAGAGCATGTGAATTCTCAGCCTGTATGGTGCCAGGAGTCCGGACCTTTCCTTCAGAGAGCATGTGAATTCTCAGCCTGTATGGTGCCAGGAGTCCGGACCTTTCCTTCAGAGAGCATGCGAATTCTCAGCCTGTATGGTGCCAGGAGTCCGGACCTTTCCTTCAGAGAGCATGCGAATTCTCAGCCTGTATGGTGCCAGGAGTCCGGACCTTTCCTTCAGAGAGCATGTGAATTCTCAGCCTGTATGGTGCCAGGAGTCCGGACCTTTCCTTCAGAGAGCATGTGAATTCTCAGCCTGTATGGTGCCAGGAGTCCGGACCTTTCCTTCAGAGAGCATGCGAATTCTCAGCCTGTATGGTGCCAGGAGTCCGGACCTTTCCTTCAGAGAGCATGCGAATTCTCAGCCTGTATGGTGCCAGGAGTCCGGACCTTTCCTTCAGAGAGCATGCGAATTCTCAGCCTGTATGGTGCCAGGAGTCCGGACCTTTCCTTCAGAGAGCATGCGAATTCTCAGCCTGTATGGTGCCAGGAGTCCGGACCTTTCCTTCAGAGAGCATGCGAATTCTCAGCCTGTATGGTGCCAGGAGTCCGGACCTTTCCTTCAGAGAGCATGCGAATTCTCAGCCTGTATGGTGCCAGGAGTCCGGACCTTTCCTTCAGAGAGCATGCGAATTCTCAGCCTGTATGGTGCCAGGAGTCCGGACCTTTCCTTCAGAGAGCATGTGAATTCTCAGCCTGTATGGTGCCAGGAGTCCGGACCTTTCCTTCAGAGAGCATGCGAATTCTCAGCCTGTATGGTGCCAGGAGTCCGGACCTTTCCTTCAGAGAGCATGTGAATTCTCAGCCTGTATGGTGCCAGGAGTCCGGACCTTTCCTTCAGAGAGCATGTGAATTCTCAGCCTGTATGGTGCCAGGAGTCCGGACCTTTCCTTCAGAGAGCATGTGAATTCTCAGCCTGTATGGTGCCAGGAGTCCGGACCTTTCCTTCAGAGAGCATGCGAATTCTCAGCCTGTATGGTGCCAGGAGTCCGGACCTTTCCTTCAGAGAGCATGCGAATTCTCAGCCTGTATGGTGCCAGGAGTCCGGACCTTTCCTTCAGAGAGCATGCGAATTCTCAGCCTGTATGGTGCCAGGAGTCCGGACCTTTCCTTCAGAGAGCATGTGAATTCTCAGCCTGTATGGTGCCAGGAGTCCGGACCTTTCCTTCAGAGAGCATGCGAATTCTCAGCCTGTATGGTGCCAGGAGTCCGGACCTTTCCTTCAGAGAGCATGTGAATTCTCAGCCTGTATGGTGCCAGGAGTCCGGACCTCTCCTTCAGAGAGCATGCGAATTCTCAGCCTGTATGGTGCCAGGAGTCCGGACCTCTCCTTCAGAGAGCATGTGAATTCTCAGCCTGTATGGTGCCAGGAGTCCGGACCTCTCCTTCAGAGAGCATGTGAATTCTCAGCCTGTATGGTGCCAGGAGTCCGGACCTCTCCTTCAGAGAGCATGTGAATTCTCAGCCTGTATGGTGCCAGGAGTCCGGACCTTTCCTTCAGAGAGCATGTGAATTCTCAGCCTGTATGGTGCCAGGAGTCCGGACCTTTCCTTCAGAGAGCATGTGAATTCTCAGCCTGTATGGTGCCAGGAGTCCGGACCTTTCCTTCAGAGAGCATGCGAATTCTCAGCCTGTATGGTGCCAGGAGTCCGGACCTTTCCTTCAGAGAGCATGCGAATTCTCAGGCTGTATGGTGCCAGGAGTCCGGACCTTTCCTTCAGAGAGCATGCGAATTCTCAGCCTGTATGGTGCCAGGAGTCCGGACCTTTCCTTCAGAGAGCATGCGAATTCTCAGCCTGTATGGTGCCAGGAGTCCGGACCTTTCCTTCAGAGAGCATGCGAATTCTCAGCCTGTATGGTGCCAGGAGTCCGGACCTTTCCTTCAGAGAGCATGTGAATTCTCAGCCTGTATGGTGCCAGGAGTCCGGACCTTTCCTTCAGAGAGCATGCGAATTCTCAGCCTGTATGGTGCCAGGAGTCCGGACCTTTCCTTCAGAGAGCATGCGAATTCTCAGCCTGTATGGTGCCAGGAGTCCGGACCTTTCCTTCAGAGAGCATGCGAATTCTCAGCCTGTATGGTGCCAGGAGTCCGGACCTTTCCTTCAGAGAGCATGTGAATTCTCAGCCTGTATGGTGCCAGGAGTCCGGACCTTTCCTTCAGAGAGCATGCGAATTCTCAGCCTGTATGGTGCCAGGAGTCCGGACCTCTCCTTCAGAGAGCATGTGAATTCTCAGCCTGTATGGTGCCAGGAGTCCGGTCCTCTCCTTCAGAGAGCATGTGAATTCTCAGCCTGTATGGTGCCAGCATGGGTGTAGGAACCCTTACAAATCTGGGGGGGACAGCATTTTTACTCGCCAGGTATATTCTTATCCAGTAAACTGGGAGTTGCTAGCAGGCGAATAGCGCTGCAAAACGACAGTAAAGTGCCGCTTAAAATAGCAGCACTTTACTGCTGATGCCTCAGTGTGAAAGTAGCCTTAGGGCCCTTTCACACTATCGGACCGTATGTATGCATTTTCATCCGTCCGTTTGCGGATGAAAACGGGACATACATGGGTCCCTATGTGATTACGGGTGTCAGCGGATGAACATCTGCTGACACCCGTAATTTGTCCGCCTCCGCAAAGACCTGCATTTGCAGACGGAAGAAAATCCTATTTTTCTTCCGTCTGCCGGATCGGATGAACACGGACATACGGTCCGTGTTCATCCGATCCCCCATAGGGGAGAGCGGAGGAAACGCAGGGCGGTCCCTGCACAGTGTGCGGGGACCGCCCTGTCAGCTGCCAGCTCAGGAGGGATTTTACGGAGGATCCCCGCTGAGCTTTGCGGACACACGGAGCGGATCATTACTGATCCGCTCCGTGTGAAAGGGCCCTTAGAGTGCCGCCTAATCAGTGGCAATGAGTGCAGCCTCAACCTCCTTAATGAGTTTGTATTGATTTCAGCATGCATTGCATGGAACACTTTGCACATGCTGAAACCAATACAAACTCGTTAAACAGACCACATTCATTGAAAGTGTATTAATATACAGATCATGATTTTGCAATAAAGTGATCCATGCTGCAAACTCATTAAACAGTCTACACCTTCAGTGAAAGTTCATGTACTGCAAAGTTTGCAAAACTTGAACTGTCGCTGAAGGGAGACTGTTGAGTTTGCAGCATGGATCACTTTATTGAAAAATCATGATCTGTATATCATGATAAGAGTATTTTATTCATTTGTACCTGCTGTCCTTTGCAAGGGGTTCCCCTCGTGCTTCTCTCTCTCCTCCTCCTGTCATCAGACAGCCTCCCCCTCCCAAGAGAGGACTCAGTGAACAACAGCCGCACGGAGGGGGTGGGCGGAGCTTTAGGCTCCGCCTCCACCAGTGAAGTTTGTAATCCATTAGTCATCGGCAGCTCAGTACTATCCCCCGCCCTCCACCCCTCTACATTGAACTCCGCCTCTCCAGCCCTCTACATTGCCGCTCCCTCCTACTATCCTCAGCATTTGTGAGTATAGCGGCAAAGAAGAGGGCTGGAGAGGCGGGGCGGTATTAGCATTCGTGAGGAGAATAGTAGAAGGGGGTGGCAATGTAGAGGGCTGGGCCTCCGCGCTGCACAGACAAAAAAAAAAAAAAAAGCAAAAAATAGGCTGAGACAGCACCGCGGCCGTTTTACCTGGGGGGGATTTTACAATACATGTCCCCCCTGCATTATTTCCTGGGGGGGATGCGTCCCCCCCATCCCCCCCGGTTCCTACGCCCATGGGTGCCAGGAGTCCGGACCTTTCCTTCAGAGAGCATGTGAATTCTCAGCCTGTATGGTGCCAGGAGTCCGGACCTTTCCTTCAGAGAGCATGCGAATTCTCAGCCTGTATGGTGCCAGGAGTCCGGACCTTTCCTTCAGAGAGCATGCGAATTCTCAGCCTGTATGGTGCCAGGAGTCCGGACCTTTCCTTCAGAGAGCATGCGAATTCTCAGCCTGTATGGTGCCAGGAGTCCGGACCTTTCCTTCAGAGAGCATGCGAATTCTCAGCCTGTATGGTGCCAGGAGTCCGGACCTTTCCTTCAGAGAGCATGTGAATTCTCAGCCTGTATGGTGCCAGGAGTCCGGACCTTTCCTTCAGAGAGCATGCGAATTCTCAGCCTGTATGGTGCCAGGAGTCCGGACCTCTCCTTCAGAGAGCATGCGAATTCTCAGCCTGTATGGTGCCAGGAGTCCGGACCTTTCCTTCAGAGAGCATGCGAATTCTCAGCCTGTATGGTGCCAGGAGTCCGGACCTTTCCTTCAGAGAGCATGTGAATTCTCAGCCTGTATGGTGCCAGGAGTCCGGACCTTTCCTTCAGAGAGCATGTGAATTCTCAGCCTGTATGGTGCCAGGAGTCCGGACCTTTCCTTCAGAGAGCATGCGAATTCTCAGCCTGTATGGTGCCAGGAGTCCGGACCTTTCCTTCAGAGAGCATGTGAATTCTCAGCCTGTATGGTGCCAGGAGTCCGGACCTTTCCTTCAGAGAGCATGCGAATTCTCAGCCTGTATGGTGCCAGGAGTCCGGACCTTTCCTTCAGAGAGCATGTGAATTCTCAGGCCTGTATGGTGCCAGGAGTCCGGACCTTTCCTTCAGAGAGCATGTGAATTCTCAGCCTGTATGGTGCCAGGAGTCCGGACCTCTCCTTCAGAGAGCATGTGAATTCTCAGCCTGTATGGTGCCAGGAGTCCGGACCTTTCCTTCAGAGAGCATGTGAATTCTCAGCCTGTATGGTGCCAGGAGTCCGGACCTCTCCTTCAGAGAGCATGCGAATTCTCAGCCTGTATGGTGCCAGGAGTCCGGACCTTTCCTTCAGAGAGCATGTGAATTCTCAGCCTGTATGGTGCCAGGAGTCCGGACCTCTCCTTCAGAGAGCATGCGAATTCTCAGCCTGTATGGTGCCAGGAGTCCGGACCTTTCCTTCAGAGAGCATGTGAATTCTCAGCCTGTATGGTGCCAGGAGTCCGGACCTTTCCTTCAGAGAGCATGTGAATTCTCAGCCTCCATGGTGCCAGGAGTCCGGACCTTTCCTTCAGAGAGCATGCGAATTCTCAGCCTGTATGGTGCCAGGAGTCCGGACCTTTCCTTCAGAGAGCATGTGAATTCTCAGCCTCCATGGTGCCAGGAGTCCGGACCTTTCCTTCAGAGAGCATGTGAATTCTCAGCCTGTATGGTGCCAGGAGTCCGGACCTTTCCTTCAGAGAGCATGTGAATTCTCAGCCTGTATGGTGCCAGGAGTCCGGACCTCTCCTTCAGAGAGCATGTGAATTCTCAGCCTGTATGGTGCCAGGAGTCCGGACCTTTCCTTCAGAGAGCATGTGAATTCTCAGCCTGTATGGTGCCAGGAGTCCGGACCTTTCCTTCAGAGAGCATGCGAATTCTCAGCCTGTATGGTGCCAGGAGTCCGGACCTCTCCTTCAGAGAGCATGCGAATTCTCAGCCTGTATGGTGCCAGGAGTCCGGACCTTTCCTTCAGAGAGCATGCGAATTCTCAGCCTGTATGGTGCCAGGAGTCCGGACCTTTCCTTCAGAGAGCATGTGAATTCTCAGCCTGTATGGTGCCAGGAGTCCGGACCTCTCCTTCAGAGAGCATGCGAATTCTCAGCCTGTATGGTGCCAGGAGTCCGGACCTTTCCTTCAGAGAGCATGCGAATTCTCAGCCTGTATGGTGCCAGGAGTCCGGACCTTTCCTTCAGAGAGCATGTGAATTCTCAGCCTGTATGGTGCCAGGAGTCCGGACCTTTCCTTCAGAGAGCATGTGAATTCTCAGCCTGTATGGTGCCAGGAGTCCGGACCTTTCCTTCAGAGAGCATGCGAATTCTCAGCCTGTATGGTGCCAGGAGTCCGGACCTCTCCTTCAGAGAGCATGTGAATTCTCAGCCTGTATGGTGCCAGGAGTCCGGACCTTTCCTTCAGAGAGCATGTGAATTCTCAGCCTGTATGGTGCCAGGAGTCCGGACCTTTCCTTCAGAGAGCATGCGAATTCTCAGCCTGTATGGTGCCAGGAGTCCGGACCTTTCCTTCAGAGAGCATGTGAATTCTCAGCCTGTATGGTGCCAGGAGTCCGGACCTCTCCTTCAGAGAGCATGCGAATTCTCAGCCTGTATGGTGCCAGGAGTCCGGACCTTTCCTTCAGAGAGCATGTGAATTCTCAGCCTGTATGGTGCCAGGAGTCCGGACCTTTCCTTCAGAGAGCATGTGAATTCTCAGCCTGTATGGTGCCAGGAGTCCGGACCTTTCCTTCAGAGAGCATGCGAATTCTCAGCCTGTATGGTGCCAGGAGTCCGGACCTTTCCTTCAGAGAGCATGCGAATTCTCAGCCTGTATGGTGCCAGGAGTCCGGACCTTTCCTTCAGAGAGCATGCGAATTCTCAGCCTGTATGGTGCCAGGAGTCCGGACCTTTCCTTCAGAGAGCATGTGAATTCTCAGCCTGTATGGTGCCAGGAGTCCGGACCTTTCCTTCAGAGAGCATGTGAATTCTCAGCCTGTATGGTGCCAGGAGTCCGGACCTTTCCTTCAGAGAGCATGCGAATTCTCAGCCTGTATGGTGCCAGGAGTCCGGACCTTTCCTTCAGAGAGCATGCGAATTCTCAGCCTGTATGGTGCCAGGAGTCCGGACCTTTCCTTCAGAGAGCATGCGAATTCTCAGCCTGTATGGTGCCAGGAGTCCGGACCTTTCCTTCAGAGAGCATGCGAATTCTCAGCCTGTATGGTGCCAGGAGTCCGGACCTTTCCTTCAGAGAGCATGTGAATTCTCAGCCTGTATGGTGCCAGGAGTCCGGACCTTTCCTTCAGAGAGCATGCGAATTCTCAGCCTGTATGGTGCCAGGAGTCCGGACCTTTCCTTCAGAGAGCATGCGAATTCTCAGCCTGTATGGTGCCAGGAGTCCGGACCTTTCCTTCAGAGAGCATGCGAATTCTCAGCCTGTATGGTGCCAGGAGTCCGGACCTTTCCTTCAGAGAGCATGTGAATTCTCAGCCTGTATGGTGCCAGGAGTCCGGACCTTTCCTTCAGAGAGCATGTGAATTCTCAGCCTGTATGGTGCCAGGAGTCCGGACCTTTCCTTCAGAGAGCATGTGAATTCTCAGCCTGTATGGTGCCAGGAGTCCGGACCTTTCCTTCAGAGAGCATGCGAATTCTCAGCCTGTATGGTGCCAGGAGTCCGGACCTTTCCTTCAGAGAGCATGTGAATTCTCAGCCTGTATGGTGCCAGGAGTCCGGACCTTTCCTTCAGAGAGCATGTGAATTCTCAGCATGTATGGTGCCAGGAGTCCGGACCTTTCCTTCAGAGAGCATGCGAATTCTCAGCCTGTATGGTGCCAGGAGTCCGGACCTTTCCTTCAGAGAGCATGTGAATTCTCAGCCTGTATGGTGCCAGGAGTCCGGACCTTTCCTTCAGAGAGCATGTGAATTCTCAGCCTGTATGGTGCCAGGAGTCCGGACCTCTCCTTCAGAGAGCATGTGAATTCTCAGCCTGTATGGTGCCAGGAGTCCGGACCTCTCCTTCAGAGAGCATGCGAATTCTCAGCCTGTATGGTGCCAGGAGTCCGGTCCTCTCCTTCAGAGAGCATGCGAATTCTCAGCCTGTATGGTGCCAGGAGTCCGGTCCTTTCCTTCAGAGAGCATGTGAATTCTCAGCCTGTATGGTGCCAGGAGTCCGGTCCTCTCCTTCAGAGAGCATGTGAATTCTCAGCCTGTATGGTGCCAGGAGTCCGGACCTTTCCTTCAGAGAGCATGCGAATTCTCAGCCTGTATGGTGCCAGGAGTCCGGACCTTTCCTTCAGAGAGCATGTGAATTCTCAGCCTGTATGGTGCCAGGAGTCCGGACCTTTCCTTCAGAGAGCATGTGAATTCTCAGCCTGTATGGTGCCAGGAGTCCGGACCTCTCCTTCAGAGAGCATGTGAATTCTCAGCCTGTATGGTGCCAGGAGTCCGGACCTTTCCTTCAGAGAGCATGCGAATTCTCAGCCTGTATGGTGCCAGGAGTCCGGACCTCTCCTTCAGAGAGCATGCGAATTCTCAGCCTGTATGGTGCCAGGAGTCCGGACCTTTCCTTCAGAGAGCATGTGAATTCTCAGCCTGTATGGTGCCAGGAGTCCGGACCTTTCCTTCAGAGAGCATGCGAATTCTCAGCCTGTATGGTGCCAGGAGTCCGGACCTTTCCTTCAGAGAGCATGCGAATTCTCAGCCTGTATGGTGCCAGGAGTCCGGACCTCTCCTTCAGAGAGCATGCGAATTCTCAGCCTGTATGGTGCCAGGAGTCCGGACCTCTCCTTCAGAGAGCATGCGAATTCTCAGCCTGTATGGTGCCAGGAGTCCGGACCTCTCCTTCAGAGAGCATGCGAATTCTCAGCCTGTATGGTGCCAGGAGTCCGGACCTTTCCTTCAGAGAGCATGTGAATTCTCAGCCTGTATGGTGCCAGGAGTCCGGACCTCTCCTTCAGAGAGCATGCGAATTCTCAGCCTGTATGGTGCCAGGAGTCCGGACCTTTCCTTCAGAGAGCATGTGAATTCTCAGCCTGTATGGTGCCAGGAGTCCGGACCTTTCCTTCAGAGAGCATGCGAATTCTCAGCCTGTATGGTGCCAGGAGTCCGGACCTTTCCTTCAGAGAGCATGCGAATTCTCAGCCTGTATGGTGCCAGGAGTCCGGACCTTTCCTTCAGAGAGCATGTGAATTCTCAGCCTGTATGGTGCCAGGAGTCCGGACCTTTCCTTCAGAGGGCATGTGAATTCTCAGCCTGTATGGTGCCAGGAGTCCGGACCTTTCCTTCAGAGAGCATGTGAATTCTCAGCCTGTATGGTGCCAGGAGTCCGGACCTTTCCTTCAGAGAGCATGTGAATTCTCAGCCTGTATGGTGCCAGGAGTCCGGACCTTTCCTTCAGAGAGCATGTGAATTCTCAGCCTGTATGGTGCCAGGAGTCCGGTCCTCTCCTTCAGAGAGCATGTGAATTCTCAGCCTGTATGGTGCCAGGAGTCCGGACCTTTCCTTCAGAGAGCATGTGAATTCTCAGCCTGTATGGTGCCAGGAGTCCGGACCTTTCCTTCAGAGAGCATGCGAATTCTCAGCCTGTATGGTGCCAGGAGTCCGGACCTTTCCTTCAGAGAGCATGCGAATTCTCAGCCTGTATGGTGCCAGGAGTCCGGACCTCTCCTTCAGAGAGCATGTGAATTCTCAGCCTGTATGGTGCCAGGAGTCCGGACCTTTCCTTCAGAGAGCATGCGAATTCTCAGCCTGTATGGTGCCAGGAGTCCGGACCTTTCCTTCAGAGAGCATGTGAATTCTCAGCCTGTATGGTGCCAGGAGTCCGGACCTTTCCTTCAGAGAGCATGTGAATTCTCAGCCTGTATGGTGCCAGGAGTCCGGACCTTTCCTTCAGAGAGCATGTGAATTCTCAGCCTGTATGGTGCCAGGAGTCCGGACCTTTCCTTCAGAGAGCATGCGAATTCTCAGCCTGTATGGTGCCAGGAGTCCGGACCTCTCCTTCAGAGAGCATGTGAATTCTCAGCCTGTATGGTGCCAGGAGTCCGGACCTTTCCTTCAGAGAGCATGTGAATTCTCAGCCTGTATGGTGCCAGGAGTCCGGACCTTTCCTTCAGAGAGCATGTGAATTCTCAGCCTGTATGGTGCCAGGAGTCCGGACCTTTCCTTCAGAGAGCATGCGAATTCTCAGCCTGTATGGTGCCAGGAGTCCGGACCTTTCCTTCAGAGAGCATGCGAATTCTCAGCCTGTATGGTGCCAGGAGTCCGGACCTCTCCTTCAGAGAGCATGTGAATTCTCAGCCTGTATGGTGCCAGGAGTCCGGACCTTTCCTTCAGAGAGCATGTGAATTCTCAGCCTGTATGGTGCCAGGAGTCCGGACCTTTCCTTCAGAGAGCATGCGAATTCTCAGCCTGTATGGTGCCAGGAGTCCGGACCTTTCCTTCAGAGAGCATGCGAATTCTCAGCCTGTATGGTGCCAGGAGTCCGGACCTTTCCTTCAGAGAGCATGTGAATTCTCAGCCTGTATGGTGCCAGGAGTCCGGACCTTTCCTTCAGAGAGCATGCGAATTCTCAGCCTGTATGGTGCCAGGAGTCCGGACCTTTCCTTCAGAGAGCATGCGAATTCTCAGCCTGTATGGTGCCAGGAGTCCGGACCTTTCCTTCAGAGAGCATGCGAATTCTCAGCCTGTATGGTGCCAGGAGTCCGGACCTTTCCTTCAGAGAGCATGCGAATTCTCAGCCTGTATGGTGCCAGGAGTCCGGACCTTTCCTTCAGAGAGCATGTGAATTCTCAGCCTGTATGGTGCCAGGAGTCCGGACCTTTCCTTCAGAGAGCATGCGAATTCTCAGCCTGTATGGTGCCAGGAGTCCGGACCTTTCCTTCAGAGAGCATGCGAATTCTCAGGCCTGTATGGTGCCAGGAGTCCGGACCTTTCCTTCAGAGAGCATGTGAATTCTCAGCCTGTATGGTGCCAGGAGTCCGGACCTTTCCTTCAGAGAGCATGTGAATTCTCAGCCTGTATGGTGCCAGGAGTCCGGACCTCTCCTTCAGAGAGCATGTGAATTCTCAGCCTGTATGGTGCCAGGAGTCCGGACCTTTCCTTCAGAGAGCATGTGAATTCTCAGCCTGTATGGTGCCAGGAGTCCGGACCTTTCCTTCAGAGAGCATGCGAATTCTCAGCCTGTATGGTGCCAGGAGTCCGGACCTCTCCTTCAGAGAGCATGTGAATTCTCAGCCTGTATGGTGCCAGGAGTCCGGACCTTTCCTTCAGAGAGCATGTGAATTCTCAGCCTGTATGGTGCCAGGAGTCCGGACCTTTCCTTCAGAGAGCATGCGAATTCTCAGCCTGTATGGTGCCAGGAGTCCGGACCTTTCCTTCAGAGAGCATGCGAATTCTCAGCCTGTATGGTGCCAGGAGTCCGGACCTTTCCTTCAGAGAGCATGCGAATTCTCAGCCTGTATGGTGCCAGGAGTCCGGACCTTTCCTTCAGAGAGCATGCGAATTCTCAGCCTGTATGGTGCCAGGAGTCCGGACCTTTCCTTCAGAGAGCATGTGAATTCTCAGCCTGTATGGTGCCAGGAGTCCGGACCTTTCCTTCAGAGAGCATGTGAATTCTCAGGCTGTATGGTGCCAGGAGTCCGGACCTTTCCTTCAGAGAGCATGCGAATTCTCAGCCTGTATGGTGCCAGGAGTCCGGACCTTTCCTTCAGAGAGCATGCGAATTCTCAGCCTGTATGGTGCCAGGAGTCCGGACCTTTCCTTCAGAGAGCATGTGAATTCTCAGCCTGTATGGTGCCAGGAGTCCGGACCTTTCCTTCAGAGAGCATGTGAATTCTCAGCCTGTATGGTGCCAGGAGTCCGGACCTTTCCTTCAGAGAGCATGTGAATTCTCAGCCTGTATGGTGCCAGGAGTCCGGACCTTTCCTTCAGAGAGCATGTGAATTCTCAGCCTGTATGGTGCCAGGAGTCCGGACCTCTCCTTCAGAGAGCATGCGAATTCTCAGCCTGTATGGTGCCAGGAGTCCGGACCTTTCCTTCAGAGAGCATGCGAATTCTCAGCCTGTATGGTGCCAGGAGTCCGGACCTTTCCTTCAGAGAGCATGCGAATTCTCAGGCTGTATGGTGCCAGGAGTCCGGACCTTTCCTTCAGAGAGCATGCGAATTCTCAGCCTGTATGGTGCCAGGAGTCCGGACCTCTCCTTCAGAGAGCATGTGAATTCTCAGCCTGTATGGTGCCAGGAGTCCGGACCTTTCCTTCAGAGAGCATGTGAATTCTCAGCCTGTATGGTGCCAGGAGTCCGGACCTCTCCTTCAGAGAGCATGTGAATTCTCAGCCTGTATGGTGCCAGGAGTCCGGACCTCTCCTTCAGAGAGCATGTGAATTCTCAGCCTGTATGGTGCCAGGAGTCCGGACCTCTCCTTCAGAGAGCATGCGAATTCTCAGGCTGTATGGTGCCAGGAGTCCGGACCTCTCCTTCAGAGAGCATGCGAATTCTCAGCATGTATGGTGCCAGGAGTCCGGACCTCTCCTTCAGAGAGCATGCGAATTCTCAGCCTGTATGGTGCCAGGAGTCCGGACCTTTCCTTCAGAGAGCATGCGAATTCTCAGCCTGTATGGTGCCAGGAGTCCGGACCTTTCCTTCAGAGAGCATGCGAATTCTCAGCCTGTATGGTGCCAGGAGTCCGGACCTTTCCTTCAGAGAGCATGCGAATTCTCAGCCTGTATGGTGCCAGGAGTCCGGACCTCTCCTTCAGAGAGCATGTGAATTCTCAGCCTGTATGGTGCCAGGAGTCCGGACCTTTCCTTCAGAGAGCATGCGAATTCTCAGCCTGTATGGTGCCAGGAGTCCGGACCTTTCCTTCAGAGAGCATGTGAATTCTCAGCCTGTATGGTGCCAGGAGTCCGGACCTTTCCTTCAGAGAGCATGCGAATTCTCAGCCTGTATGGTGCCAGGAGTCCGGACCTTTCCTTCAGAGAGCATGTGAATTCTCAGCCTGTATGGTGCCAGGAGTCCGGACCTTTCCTTCAGAGAGCATGCGAATTCTCAGCCTGTATGGTGCCAGGAGTCCGGACCTCTCCTTCAGAGAGCATGCGAATTCTCAGCCTGTATGGTGCCAGGAGTCCGGACCTTTCCTTCAGAGAGCATGTGAATTCTCAGCCTGTATGGTGCCAGGAGTCCGGACCTTTCCTTCAGAGAGCATGTGAATTCTCAGCCTGTATGGTGCCAGGAGTCCGGACCTTTCCTTCAGAGAGCATGTGAATTCTCAGCCTGTATGGTGCCAGGAGTCCGGACCTTTCCTTCAGAGAGCATGTGAATTCTCAGCCTGTATGGTGCCAGGAGTCCGGACCTTTCCTTCAGAGAGCATGTGAATTCTCAGCCTGTATGGTGCCAGGAGTCCGGACCTTTCCTTCAGAGAGCATGCGAATTCTCAGCCTGTATGGTGCCAGGAGTCCGGACCTTTCCTTCAGAGAGCATGCGAATTCTCAGCCTGTATGGTGCCAGGAGTCCGGTCCTTTCCTTCAGAGAGCATGTGAATTCTCAGCCTGTATGGTGCCAGGAGTCCGGACCTCTCCTTCAGAGAGCATGTGAATTCTCAGCCTGTATGGTGCCAGGAGTCCGGACCTTTCCTTCAGAGAGCATGCGAATTCTCAGCCTGTATGGTGCCAGGAGTCCGGACCTTTCCTTCAGAGAGCATGCGAATTCTCAGGCTGTATGGTGCCAGGAGTCCGGACCTTTCCTTCAGAGAGCATGCGAATTCTCAGCCTGTATGGTGCCAGGAGTCCGGACCTTTCCTTCAGAGAGCATGCGAATTCTCAGCCTGTATGGTGCCAGGAGTCCGGACCTCTCCTTCAGAGAGCATGTGAATTCTCAGCCTGTATGGTGCCAGGAGTCCGGACCTTTCCTTCAGAGAGCATGCGAATTCTCAGCCTGTATGGTGCCAGGAGTCCGGACCTTTCCTTCAGAGAGCATGCGAATTCTCAGCCTGTATGGTGCCAGGAGTCCGGACCTTTCCTTCAGAGCGCATGCGAATTCTCAGCCTGTATGGTGCCAGGAGTCCGGACCTTTCCTTCAGAGAGCATGCGAATTCTCAGCCTGTATGGTGCCAGGAGTCCGGACCTCTCCTTCAGAGAGCATGTGAATTCTCAGCCTGTATGGTGCCAGGAGTCCGGACCTCTCCTTCAGAGAGCATGCGAATTCTCAGCCTGTATGGTGCCAGGAGTCCGGACCTTTCCTTCAGAGAGCATGCGAATTCTCAGCCTGTATGGTGCCAGGAGTCCGGACCTTTCCTTCAGAGAGCATGTGAATTCTCAGCCTGTATGGTGCCAGGAGTCCGGACCTTTCCTTCAGAGAGCATGCGAATTCTCAGCCTGTATGGTGCCAGGAGTCCGGACCTTTCCTTCAGAGAGCATGCGAATTCTCAGCCTGTATGGTGCCAGGAGTCCGGACCTTTCCTTCAGAGAGCATGCGAATTCTCAGCCTGTATGGTGCCAGGAGTCCGGACCTTTCCTTCAGAGAGCATGTGAATTCTCAGCCTGTATGGTGCCAGGAGTCCGGACCTTTCCTTCAGAGAGCATGTGAATTCTCAGCCTGTATGGTGCCAGGAGTCCGGACCTCTCCTTCAGAGAGCATGCGAATTCTCAGCCTGTATGGTGCCAGGAGTCCGGACCTTTCCTTCAGAGAGCATGCGAATTCTCAGCCTGTATGGTGCCAGGAGTCCGGACCTCTCCTTCAGAGAGCATGTGAATTCTCAGCCTGTATGGTGCCAGGAGTCCGGACCTTTCCTTCAGAGAGCATGCGAATTCTCAGCCTGTATGGTGCCAGGAGTCCGGACCTTTCCTTCAGAGAGCATGTGAATTCTCAGCCTGTATGGTGCCAGGAGTCCGGACCTTTCCTTCAGAGAGCATGTGAATTCTCAGCCTGTATGGTGCCAGGAGTCCGGACCTTTCCTTCAGAGAGCATGCGAATTCTCAGCCTGTATGGTGCCAGGAGTCCGGACCTTTCCTTCAGAGAGCATGCGAATTCTCAGGCCTGTATGGTGCCAGGAGTCCGGACCTTTCCTTCAGAGAGCATGTGAATTCTCAGCCTGTATGGTGCCAGGAGTCCGGACCTTTCCTTCAGAGAGCATGTGAATTCTCAGCCTGTATGGTGCCAGGAGTCCGGACCTTTCCTTCAGAGAGCATGCGAATTCTCAGCCTGTATGGTGCCAGGAGTCCGGACCTTTCCTTCAGAGAGCATGTGAATTCTCAGCCTGTATGGTGCCAGGAGTCCGGACCTTTCCTTCAGAGAGCATGTGAATTCTCAGCCTGTATGGTGCCAGGAGTCCGGACCTCTCCTTCAGAGAGCATGTGAATTCTCAGCCTGTATGGTGCCAGGAGTCCGGACCTTTCCTTCAGAGAGCATGTGAATTCTCAGCCTGTATGGTGCCAGGAGTCCGGACCTTTCCTTCAGAGAGCATGCGAATTCTCAGCCTGTATGGTGCCAGGAGTCCGGACCTCTCCTTCAGAGAGCATGTGAATTCTCAGCCTGTATGGTGCCAGGAGTCCGGACCTTTCCTTCAGAGAGCATGTGAATTCTCAGGCTGTATGGTGCCAGGAGTCCGGACCTTTCCTTCAGAGAGCATGCGAATTCTCAGCCTGTATGGTGCCAGGAGTCCGGACCTTTCCTTCAGAGAGCATGTGAATTCTCAGCCTGTATGGTGCCAGGAGTCCGGACCTTTCCTTCAGAGAGCATGCGAATTCTCAGCCTGTATGGTGCCAGGAGTCCGGACCTTTCCTTCAGAGAGCATGTGAATTCTCAGCCTGTATGGTGCCAGGAGTCCGGACCTTTCCTTCAGAGAGCATGCGAATTCTCAGCCTGTATGGTGCCAGGAGTCCGGACCTTTCCTTCAGAGAGCATGTGAATTCTCAGCCTGTATGGTGCCAGGAGTCCGGTCCTCTCCTTCAGAGAGCATGCGAATTCTCAGCCTGTATGGTGCCAGGAGTCCGGACCTTTCCTTCAGAGAGCATGCGAATTCTCAGCCTGTATGGTGCCAGGAGTCCGGACCTCTCCTTCAGAGAGCATGCGAATTCTCAGCCTGTATGGTGCCAGGAGTCCGGACCTTTCCTTCAGAGAGCATGCGAATTCTCAGCCTGTATGGTGCCAGGAGTCCGGACCTTTCCTTCAGAGAGCATGCGAATTCTCAGCCTGTATGGTGCCAGGAGTCCGGACCTTTCCTTCAGAGAGCATGTGAATTCTCAGCCTGTATGGTGCCAGGAGTCCGGACCTTTCCTTCAGAGAGCATGTGAATTCTCAGCCTGTATGGTGCCAGGAGTCCGGACCTTTCCTTCAGAGAGCATGCGAATTCTCAGCCTGTATGGTGCCAGGAGTCCGGACCTTTCCTTCAGAGAGCATGTGAATTCTCAGCCTGTATGGTGCCAGGAGTCCGGACCTTTCCTTCAGAGAGCATGCGAATTCTCAGCCTGTATGGTGCCAGGAGTCCGGACCTTTCCTTCAGAGAGCATGCGAATTCTCAGCCTGTATGGTGCCAGGAGTCCGGACCTTTCCTTCAGAGAGCATGTGAATTCTCAGCCTGTATGGTGCCAGGAGTCCGGACCTCTCCTTCAGAGAGCATGTGAATTCTCAGCCTGTATGGTGCCAGGAGTCCGGACCTTTCCTTCAGAGAGCATGTGAATTCTCAGCCTGTATGGTGCCAGGAGTCCGGACCTTTCCTTCAGAGAGCATGTGAATTCTCAGCCTGTATGGTGCCAGGAGTCCGGACCTTTCCTTCAGAGAGCATGTGAATTCTCAGCCTGTATGGTGCCAGGAGTCCGGACCTTTCCTTCAGAGAGCATGCGAATTCTCAGCCTGTATGGTGCCAGGAGTCCGGACCTTTCCTTCAGAGAGCATGCGAATTCTCAGCCTGTATGGTGCCAGGAGTCCGGACCTTTCCTTCAGAGAGCATGCGAATTCTCAGCCTGTATGGTGCCAGGAGTCCGGACCTCTCCTTCAGAGAGCATGTGAATTCTCAGCCTGTATGGTGCCAGGAGTCCGGACCTTTCCTTCAGAGAGCATGTGAATTCTCAGCCTGTATGGTGCCAGGAGTCCGGACCTTTCCTTCAGAGAGCATGCGAATTCTCAGCCTGTATGGTGCCAGGAGTCCGGACCTTTCCTTCAGAGAGCATGTGAATTCTCAGCCTGTATGGTGCCAGGAGTCCGGACCTCTCCTTCAGAGAGCATGTGAATTCTCAGCCTGTATGGTGCCAGGAGTCCGGACCTCTCCTTCAGAGAGCATGTGAATTCTCAGGCTGTATGGTGCCAGGAGTCCGGACCTCTCCTTCAGAGAGCATGCGAATTCTCAGCATGTATGGTGCCAGGAGTCCGGTCCTCTCCTTCAGAGCGCATGCGAATTCTCAGCCTGTATGGTGCCAGGAGTCCGG
This sequence comes from Rana temporaria, assembly GCF_905171775.1. Taxonomy (NCBI): domain Eukaryota; kingdom Metazoa; phylum Chordata; class Amphibia; order Anura; family Ranidae; genus Rana; species Rana temporaria. The sequence goes on along the minus strand of NW_024404600.1, from coordinate 190 downwards.
ACCTTTCCTTCAGAGAGCATGCGAATTCTCAGGCTGTATGGTGCCAGGAGTCCGGTCCTTTCCTTCAGAGAGCATGCGAATTCTCAGCCTGTATGGTGCCAGGAGTCCGGGCCTTTCCTTCAGAGCGCATGCGAATTCTCAGCCTGTATGGTGCCAGGAGTCCGGACCTCTCCTTCAGAGAGCATGTGAA